>NW_006921790.1:1437695-1458238 GCF_000298275.1 Orycteropus afer afer
TATTTTTAAGTGGTGCTAGGACCCAAGAATTTCCCTGATATGATGAAAGATGAGAATATATTAATTCAAGAAGTTCAAAGAATCCCAAACAGGAGAGACCCCCAAAAGAAACTCACCAAAACATATCATCATCAAACACATCAAAACCAAAGACAAAGAAAGAATCCTGAAGGCAGCATGGGAAAAATGAAAAGTTACCTACAAAGGATCATAGATAAGACTAAGCTCTGATTTCTAGGCAGAAACCACACAGTTGAGCAGGCAATGGGGTGGTATATATAAAACTCTGAAACAGAAAAATTTCCAACCCAAAATTACATATCCAGCAAAATTCTCTCTCAAATATGTTAGTGAAATTAGGACATTGCCAGATAAGCAGAAATTAAGGGAATTGTTAAAAAGCAGACCAACCATAAAAGAGATGGTAAAGGGAGTCCTTTGGACAGAGAAGCAACAATAGCAAACAACAACTGATCATTAACACACATGATAACATAACCCAGAAATCAAATCAGTTATGGAAGTATCCAAAGTAAAATAAGCTTACAACATTGTAAACAGAGAACCAGAAACATCAGTTGGCCAAGGAGGACAACTACAAAACAAAAAATGGGAAAAAATAAGGTAGTTACAGAACTTCTAAATGATGAGGAAGTCAAGACAATTGCAAGATAGAATGGACTGCTCCCAACTTGGGAAGGAAATTATAAATCTCAGGGTAAGCTCACACAAAAATGATAAACCTTCACATCCTAATAAAAGAGAAGACAAATGCAATGCAACACATCCAGTGCTGTGGAGTTGGATCCAATGCATAGTGACCCCCCCCCTTAGGTTTCTGAGGTGGTATCACTATGGAAATAGATTGCCCAACCTTCCTTCCAAGGAGTGGCTGGTGGGTTTGAACCACCAGCATTCTGGTTAGCAGTCAAATGTCTTAGGCACTATGCCACCAGATCTCCTAAAGAGAGGACAAGCACAAATATTTAACAACTACTTAAGCAATAGCAATGAAGAAAATAACATGATTCATAAACAAAATGAGCTCAGCACAAAAATATACGGAACAAAGAAATCAGCAGTACCATGATAAAACACATAACGAAATGACAGGAACAAATTCATATTTTCTGATGATTACACTGAATGTCAATGGATTAAATGCACCATTCAAGAGACAGAGAGTTGTATACCAGATAAGAAAACATAACCCAACAATATGCTGTCTACAAGAGATACACCTTAGAAACAAAGGTAAAAATAGACCAAAAATCAAAGGTTGGAAAAGAAATTTATCAAGCAAATGGTAACCAAAAAAGAGCAGGAGTGGCAATATTAATTTCTGACAACATTGATTTTAAGACAAAAACCACCATAAGAGACAAGGAAGGACATTATATAATGACTAAAGGATTCACTGAACAAGAGGACATAACCATAATAAATATCTATGGGCCCAATGAAAGAGCACCTACATAAATCAGACTTTAACATAATTGAAAAGACAAATATATGACTTCACAGTCATAGTAGGAGACTTTAACTCACCACTTTCAATGGATGATAGAACAACTGGAAAGAGACTCAACAAAGACTATAAGAACTAAACAATACAATCCAACAGCTTGGCCTTGCAGACATCTATAGAGCACTTCACCCAACAACAGCACAATATACATTCTTTTCCAGTGCACATGGAACATTATCTAGGATAGACCATTTTTTATGACACAAAGGCAAGCCTTAATACATTTAAAAACATTGAAATACTGCAAAACATTTTCTCAGAACACGAAGTTATAAAATTAGAAATCAACAATAGGTAAACACAAGGAAACTGAATAGCACCCTCCTTGGAAATGACTGGGAATTGACATGAATATGTCAAATGAGAATGAAAACACAACATACCAAAATCTTTGGGACACAGACAAAACTGAGACTGCAGGTCAATTTTTAGCAAGAAATACACACACACACAAAAAGAAGAAAGAGACAAAATTAAAACCTTAACTCAACATTTCCAACAATCAGAAAAAAGCATCAAAAAAGCCTCCAGTCACCAGAAGAAAAAAAATAAATATTTGAGCAGAACTGAATTAAACAGAAAATAGAAAGACAATAGAAAAAATCAACAAGTACTAGATTTTTTAAAATGCATTTTATTGAAGTACAATTTATGTACAGCAAAATACACAAAACTAAAGTGGCATGGGTCAATGCATTTTTTATTTTTTATTTTTTTGCCATGTTCTTTTCCCTTCCCTCCTACCCCTGGCAACCAAAAAAGAAAGTATCCCTCCATATATAAAACTTTCCTTCACATTCCACAACAATGAACTAATACTATATTTGTCCTTCTGTGACTGACTTATGTCACTCAGCATAATATCCTCCAAGTTCATCCATGTTATGCGGTGTTTTACAGACTCCACGTTATTCTTTAATGCTGCATAGCATTCCATTGTGTGTATGTACCATAGTTTGGTCATCCACTCTTCCATTTATGGACACTTAGGTTGTTTCCATCTTTTTGTTATTGTAAATAGTGTTGCAATGAACATGGGTGTGCATGTCTGTTCCTGTCCTGGCTCTTACCTCTCTAGGATATATACATAGTAATAGGATTGCGGGATCAAATGACATATCCAATTCCACTTTCTAAGGAATCACCATACTGCTTTCCACAGTGGTTGTATAACTTCACAGTTCCAACAGCAGTGTATGAGAATCTCAATCTCTCCAAATTCCCACCTGCATTTGTTCTTTTCTGTCTCATTGAACCTTGCCAGCAGTGCTCTGGTGAGATGGTATTTCACTGTTTTGATTTGCATCTCTCTGCATCTCTTCATGTATTCGCTGGCTGCCTGAATAACCTCTTTGGTGAAGTGTCTATTCATGTCTTCTGTCCACTTTTCAATTGGATTTTTAATCCCTTTGATGTTGAGGCATTGGAGTTTCCTATAAATCTTAGAGATAAGTCCCTTGTCAGATATGTAATTATAAACAAGTGTGGATTTGTTGCTGTCATTTTGTTATGTGCTTTCTTGTGGCATTGATTTCTTTGTTCCATACAATTTTCTGTGCTAAGCTCATTTGGTTTATGAGTTGTTTTGTCACTTCCTTCATTATTATTTGTGCTGGTCTTCTTTTTTATTTTGATGTGAAGGTTTATCATTTTTCTTTAACATTACCCTGTGATGTACAGTTTTCTTCCCAAGTTTAGAACAGTCCATTCTATTTTGTCATTGTCTCAACTTCTCTACCATTTAGAAGTTCTGTAACTACACAATTTTTCCCCCTCTTTTTGGTTTGTAGTAGTCCTCACTTGCTAATTGATGTCTCTGGTTCCCTGTTTACAATCTTGTCAGCTTATTTTACTTTGGATATGTTCACAGATGTGGTTTCTGTGTTATGTCATCTTGTGTATTAATGGTCAGTTGTTGGTTGCTATTTTTGGTTCTCTGTTCAAAGGACTCCCTTTCATATCTTTTGTAAGGTTGGTCTGGTTTTAACAAATTCCCTTAGTTTCTGCTTATCTGGAAATCTCATAATTTCACCATCATATTTTAGGGACAGTTTTACTGGGTATATAATTCTTGGTTGAAAATTTTTCTCTTTCAGGGTTTTATGTACACCATCTCATTGCCTTCCCACTTGCATGGTTTCTGCTGAGAAATCAGAGCTTATTCTTACTGGCTGTCTTGTGTAAGTAACTTTTTGTTTTTCCCATGCTGCTTTCAGGATTCTTTCTTTGTCTTTGGTTTTGATGAGTTTGATGGTGATATGTCTTGGTGATTTTCTTTTGGGGTCTATCCTGTTTGGCGTTCTTTGGACTTCCTGAGTAGATATATTCTCTTCTTTCATCATTTCAGGGAAGTTCTCCTCCAGCAAATCTTGGACAATTTTCTCAGTGGTTTTATTTTTCTTCCTGTTCTAGAATTCCAATGACACGTAGGTTATTCCTTTTGATGGTATCCCACATGAACCTTAGGCTATCTTCATTTTGTTTTGATCTTTTTTCTGATTGATCCCTTTCCAAAGAAGTATTCAGGTATTTGTCTTCAATCTCATTAATTCTGTCTTCTATTGTATCAATTTTTCTCCTTTGCCCTTCCAATGTGTTATCTATTTCTGACAATTTAGCATTAATCTTGTGGATTTCTATCTGTAGATTTATAATCATTCCTAATTTTTCATTTATTTTGCTATTTTGTTCTTGTATTTTCATCTAAAATTCTTCTAGGGTTTTTTTCCTTGTTTTCCTTGGTCTGTCTCTCAATCCTTTGATGATACCTTAATAAATTCTTTTGAATTCATTATCAGAGTGTTCCAATGTTGCATCTTCCTCAGGGATGTGTTCTTGGTCTGTATCCTGCTTCCTTGTTTCTACAACTTTATCTTGCTTCTTTGTGTGGACTGTGATGGTCTATTCTCTCCAAGACATCATAGCATTGTTGTATTTAGATCTCTGTTAACCTTTCATGAGGAGCAGCCAAGGGTGAGTCAGTGTCCTCTTGGTGGTTATTTATCATTGGCCTGGTGGTGGAGAAGGAAATGGTGGCTCTCAGTATCTGAAGCTGCAGGAGGTGTAGATGTAGTTGTGTTGTATGGGGACTGTTGCTCTCTTCCACTCAGTTAGACAAAATAAAAATTGAATAACCATCAAAAAAGTAAAAGCAAATGGACAAAAAAATACACCATGGAATCATACTGGAACACTAACTAAAAAAAAAGAAGGAAAAGAAAAAAAAAGAAGTATCTGGGGAGGGAGCAATAAGAGGAAAAATGTAGAGAAAGAAAATAATGAATAAAAACATGGGAAAATGCAAAAAGAAAAACAAGGAATGGGGTTAACCATGAGAAAGAAAAAAGATAAAGATAAAAGATAAAAAAAAATTGCAACCAGGAACAGAGAAAAGAAAAAAGCTGAAAACTAGAATCTGGGAGGGTAGGAATAAAGAATAATAGTAAAAAGGACAAAAGTAATAATAATAAGTTTTAAATTTTAAAACATACAAAACAAGAAAACTAAAAAACAGAAAAAAGGAAAAAAAATAACATGGGGGCAGGGTGGCGCAGGGAATACAGGCTCTGTCCTAGCACACAGACTGGGGTGGGGTTCTTGCAAGCCCAGATGGCAGGTGGGAGTGATGGATGGCCACACCTCCATTCACCAAGAGGTTATGGGGTATAAGAGTAACAAGTCAGTTGTCCAGGTTCAGAATGTCCTTGGGGATACTGGTATGTGGAGCTTGTTCTTAAGTCCCTGGAATCTGGGAGAATGTTGTCTCTTTAAATATCCAAAGGTCAAGCTGCTTGTAAACATTCAAAATGTCTGCACCCTCCTGACAGACAAAACTCCATTGTCCTCTTCGCTGCTTTCCCTTTTATTCCCCAGCCACCAGAGCACTCCTCCATGCAGTCCCTGGCTAGCAGGGCCGATTTTTGGATTAATTCTTAGGTCTTACCACCACTTGGCAATATCCAAGCTGTCTGTGCCTTCAGAATTGCTGCCAGACTGCCACTCAGTATGTCTCCTTTTTTGGTGTTTTCATGCAAATTCTTCTGCTGGTTGGAGTTTAGTCCACTTCTATATCTTTCCCTTCAAGGCTCAGGGATCCAGGATTATCTTCTGTATCTGTGTCAATTGGTTTCCCTTTTCTTTGTTGAAGAGAGTCTGTGCAGTGTGCCTATTCCACCATCTTACCACATCTCAGTGAGTTTACTCTTATTTGTTGCCCCTTGTAGGTAACTTTTTATTTTCCCTGTGCCGCTTTCAGGATTTTTTTCTTTGTCTTTGGTTTTAGTAAGTTTGATTATGATATGTCTTAGTGAATTTCTTTTGGGGTCTATCTTGTATAGGGTTCTTTGGCCTTTTTGAATGAACATTGTGATAGTTGGAGCTGTGTGTCAACTTGGCTGGACCACAATTCTGTCTGGTTTGAGCTGTTGTAGTGTGGTTGTTCCCATAATGGGATCAGATGACTATGTTCTGAGTGGCCAATCTGTTGAAAGGGAGTTTCTCTAGGGGTGTGGCCTGCTTCCAGTATATCCAAGGACATCCTGGGAAGAGAGACATTCTTCTGTGGATCGGGATTCTGTTGTGCTACCTCCAACTGTCCGTGAGTGAGCAGTCCACCATTCAGCCTAGAGATCTTGGATTCATCATTCATTGGAGTCAACAGGCGGTGTACAGCCAGCCAGCCTTGAGTTCCTCAGCCCCTGCGGTTGCAAGATCCAGGAAAAGCCTCCAGCTTGCCATTTGATCCAGGAACTTTAGACTTGCCAGCTTCTATAAGTGTGTGAGTCATTTTCCTAAGATAAATTTCTCTCTATATATATAAGCTTCACTGTTTTTTGTTTCTCAGTCTAACACATGCATATTCTCATCTTTCATCATACCAGGTAAGTTCTCTTCCAACAAATCTTTGACAGTTTTTACTGTGGTTTATTTATCTCTTCTTGTTCTTGAATTGTTGTTGCAGTTATTATTTGCCATCGAGTCAGACCAACTCATAGTGACCCCTCCGTGGGTTTCCAAGGTAGTATCACTACGAAAGTAGATTGCCCCATCTTCCTACTGAGGAGTGGCTGGTGGGTTTGAACCCTGGTGGGTTTGAACCGCCAGCCTTCTGGTTAGCAGTCAAATGCCTTAGCCACTATGCTACTGGAGATAACACATAGTTATTCCTTTTGATGCTATCCCACATGAACCCTAGGCTTTGTTCATTTTGTTTTAATCTTTTTTCTGATTGATCCCTTTTCCAGAGAAGTATTGAGATATTTTCCTTCAATCTCACTAAATCTACCTTCCATTGATTTGAGTTATTCTTTTGCCTGTTCAATGTGTTATCTCTTTCTGAAAATTTAATATTAATCTTCTGGATTTCTGTCTGCAGATTTTGTATCATTTCTAATTTTTCATTTATTTTATCATTTGTTCTTGTATTGTCTTTTGAAATCGTTGTAGGGTTTTCTCTGTGTTTTCTTCAATTTTGTCAGTGTTTTGCTTGATCTATCTCTAAATTCATTGATGATACCTAAATATAATTCCTTTGAATTCCTTATCAGAGAGTTCCAATGCTATGTCTTTCTCAGGGATATGTTTTTGGTCTGTATCCTTGTCTTTTGTTTCTACTGCTTTATATTGTTTCTTTGTGTGCAGTGTGATGCTCTGTTGTCTCCGAGACATGTGTTTGTGTTTATATTTAGTTGCTGATTGTATGTTGGAGTGAATTGCCCACAATTTTTGTTTTCTTAATTTTGTTTGTATGTTGTCTTTGTAAGCAGGGTACTGTGCTGTGCTCCTCTATTCAGTAGTTGGCAGCATTTATACACTCACCACCTATCTCCTTTCCTTTTGTCAGCCTCCTGTATGTTCCTGCCATCCTTGGCAAATGGACCTTATTCTTAGGTCCTTGTAATCTGAACGAGAATGCTGTCACTTTAAAATCCAAAATGGCCACCACCTGTAAATATTCAAAAAGGCTGTGCCCTCAGTCACTTTAAAATATACAAAATGACTGCCACTTGTAAACATTCAAAATAGCTGCACCCTCAGTCACTTTAAATATCCAAAATGGTTAATGCTTTTGAACATTCAAGATGGCTGTGCCCTTGGTCACTTTAAATATCCAAAATGACCACCACTTGTAAGCAATCAAAATGGCTGTGCCCTCTGGACAGCCAAAAGTCCACAGCTCAGGTTGTCTCCCTCCTTACTGTTTCCCTTCCTAGTCATAGGTCATCAGCACAGTCATCCCTACAGCCCATGGCAACCATGGCTGATCTTTAGGTCAATTATCAAGTTCCAGAAGAGACTGAGGTGGAAAATTTGAACAAACTCATAACAAAACAAGAAACTGAACAGGTCATAAAAAACTTAACAACAAAAAAGAGCCCTGGCCCAGATTGTTTCACTGGAGAATTCTACCAAATGTTCAGAGAAGAACTGACAACAATCCTACTCAAACTATTCCAGAACATAGAAAACGATGGAATTTTCCCAAATTCATTTTATGAAGCAAGCATAAATTTAATACCAAAACCAGGCAAAGACATCACTAAAAAGGAAAAGTACAGACAAATATCCCTCATGAATATACACACAAATATCTACAACAAATTCTTAGCCAATAGACTTCAACAACATATCAATATATAGATATAGATATAGATATAGATACAGATAGTGATAAATACAGATACAGATAGTGATAGAGCTAGAGCTGGAGCTAAAGATAGAGATAGAGATAGAAATAGAGATAGAGATAGAGATAGAGACAGAGATATGTAATGACCAAGTTGGGTTCATGCTAGGTATACAAGGATGGTTGAACATTAGAAAAATAATCAATGTCATCAACTACATAAGTAAAACAGAGGAAAAAAATACACATGATCACATCAATTGATGCTGAAAAGGCATTTGATAAAGTCCAACATCAATTCTTGATAAAACTCTCAACAAAATACAAATAGAAGGGAAATTCCTCAGCATAATACAAGGCATATTTGCAAAACCAACAGTTAACACTATTCTCAATGGAGAGAGAATGATGCCATTCCCCTTGAGAACAGTAACCATACAAGGATGTCCTCTATCACCACTTCTATTCAACATTTTATTGGAAGTTGTAGCCAGGTCGACAAGGCAAGAAAGGGAAATCAAAGGCATCCAAGTTGCTAAGGAAGAGTTTAAATATCCCTATTTGCTGATAATATGACCCTGTATATAGAAAACCCAAGACTCTCAGCAAGAAAACTACTGTAACTAATTGAAAGATTTAGCATAGTGGCAAGATACAAGATCAACATAGGAAAATCACTTGGATTCTTCTACACCAGCAAAGAGATAGCAGAAAATGGGATAAGGAAATCAATGCCATTTATAGAAGCTACCAAAAAGAATAAAATACTTGGGAATAAATCTTACCAGGGACACAAAAGACCTCTACAAAGAAAATTATAAAAGACTATTTCAAGAAACCATAAGAGATCTGCATAAATGGAAGAACATACCATGGTTATGGATAGGAACATTGAGCATTGTGAAAATGTCAATATTACCCAAAGCAATCTATGGATTCAATGCAATCTCAGTCCAGATGCCATCAACATTCTTTAAGGATATGGAAAAATCAGTCACTAATTTTATATGGAAAGGAAAGAGACCTCAGATAAGCAAAGCACTATTGAAGAAGAACAAAGTAGGAGGTCTCACTCTCCTGGATCTCAAAACTTAATATAATAGTCAAAAAAACCTGGTATTGGTAAAACAACAGACACATAGACCAATGGAATAGAATTGAGAACCCAGAAATAAATCCCTTGTCCTATGGTCAGCTGATTTTTGACAAAGGGCTGAAATCCATTAAATAGGGAGGAGATTGTCTTTTTAACAAATGGTGCTGGCAAAACTAGACATCCATTTTCAGAAAAATGAAACAAGATCTGTACCTCACACCATACACAAAAACTAACTCTAATAGATTAACGACTTAAGTGTGAAACCTAAAACTATAAAGTTCCTCAAGTAAAACATAGGGGCAAATATATTGTTGTTGTTGTTATGTGCCATCAAGTCAGACCCAACTCATAGCGACCCCTCCTTGGGTTTCTGAGGCATTATCACTACAAAAGTAGATTGCCTCATTTTCCTTCCAAGGAGTGGCTGGTGGGTTTGAACTGCAAACCTTCAGTCAAGTGCCTTAGGCACTACGGTACCAGAGCTCTCACAGGCAAGTATAGGGGCCCTAATTTATGGCATAAATAGACTATCAAGCATAACTGAAAATGCACAAACAACAGAAGATAAATTGGATGAATAAGATCTTCTAAAAATTAAATTTTTATACATTTCCAAAGACTTCTCCAAAAGAGTCGAAAGAGAACCTACAGATTAGAAAAAAAAAAAAAAAAAAATTCAGCAACAACATATCTGACAAGGGATTTATATCTAAAGTTATTCAAAACTCCAATACCTCAACAACAAACAGAAAACAACCCAATTAAAAAAAAAAAAAAAATTACAGAAGACATGAATAGACAGACACTTCACCAAAGAGGATATTCAGGCAACCAAAAAGCAAATGAAGAAATGTTCACAATCATTAGCCATTAGAGAGATGCAAATTAATACAACAATGAGATATCATCTGTCTCCAGCACTAATAGCAAAGTTCAACAATACAGAAAATAACAAATTCTGTAAAGGAAATGGAGAGATTAGGACTCTCACACACTGTTGGTGAGACTGTAAAATGATACATCCACTGTGGAAAACAGTATGGCAGTTCCTTAAAAAGTTGGAGTTAGAAATACCATTTGATCCAACATTCCCATCACTAGGTATATATCCTAAAGAAGTAAGAGCCAGGACAAGCACTGATATGCACATTCATGTTCATCATAGCATTATTTACAACACTAAAAAATATGCAAACAACCTAGGTGCCCATCAACAGAAGAATGGATAATCAAACTATGTTACATACACACAACGGAATACTATGCAACACTAAAAAATAATGTTGAATCTACAAAACACAGCATATAGTGGATGAACTTGGAGGATTTCTTACTCACCCTCACTACTGTTGAGTTGGTTCCAATTCATATGCTGAGTGAAATAAATCAACCATGTTGTTGTTGGTTGTTATGTGCCATTGAGTCGGACCTGACTCATAGCAATCCCTCCTTGGGTTTCTGAGGTAGTATCACTACGAAAGTAGATTACCCCATCTTCCTTCCAAGGAGAAGCTGGTGAGTTTGAACCACCAGCCTTCTGGTTAGCAGTCAAGTGCCTTAGGCACTATGCTACCAGAGCTCCTAAATCAACCATAGAAGGACAAATATTGTATCAGATCATTATTGTAAAAAGACAAAGAAAGGTTTATATATGGAAAGAAACTTTCTTTGTTGGTTACCATGGGTGTGAGGGGAGTGGAGGGAACACTGCTAGTTAGGTAGAGAGAAGTATTGATTTGGGTGAAAGAAAGTGTAATATACCAAATGTGAGTGATCAATACAGTGGCATTGAGGAAGAGGAAGACAGAGATAGACACATTGGAAATACAGACAACAAAGATGAACCCTTTTGCATGTACAGTACTGCATCGTCAACGATGGTAAGCACTGATCTACAGATAGATAGATGGGTGAGCAGGATGAACGTCAGGTATGTCAATGCAGGGGGCAGTGTGTCCATGACCATGTTTAGGGCTGGCAGACAATGTTTGTACATGCATATTTGTATGTGCTATAAGAATGTCCAGGTGTATAATAAAGCTGAAAAGGGGCAAGGTCATGGTGGCTTCTTGGCCATATCCAGGTATCTAGAGGGAGTAAGTATTTTGGACCTGTGGGTTTGGGACCATGGATTCAAGGGACAATGAGCTCAACTGACATAGGACACTACATAAAAACAGTGTTCCACATCCTACTTTGATGAGTAGTGACTAGGATCGTAAAAGCTTGCAAACAGCCATGTAAATGCAATGATGGGTCTCTCCTCATCCATAGCAAAGAAGAATGAAGAAAAAAAAAGTTGCATGGAAAAATTAGTCCAAGGGATTGGTGGACCATGTGATCCTCAGCCATATGTCCATGAGACCAGAAGAACTAGCACCCAGCTATCACTGGGTAGATGGTGCCCCATTTTCAACCACTTGAAGGGATATCAATGCAGAAAATCCTGGATAGACTTGGAGAACAATATGGGACAAAACTCAAAAAAGAAAAAAAAAAAAAAAATTGACCAGGTTTGCTGGTCTGATAGAGCCTAATGAGACCTCTGAGACTATGGCCCCTAGGCACCCTTCAAGTCTGAAACTTAACTCACTCCTGTGGCTTCCAGCCAAACAATAGACAGGCATATGGTGTGAACATTTACATCAGGTAGATACACTCTTTGAAGTGTTCAGTCATGGGAGAACCTAACCACACCAAACCAAACTCACTGCTGGGGAGTCGGATCTAACTCATAGAGACCCCTCCTTGAGTTTCCGAGGTGGTATCACTATGGAAGTAGATTGCCCAACCTTCCTTTTGAGGAGTGGCTGGTGGGTTTGAACTGCCAGCCTTCTGGTTAGCAGTCAAATGCCTTAGGCATTACACCACCACTGGGAGAATCTAAGGGAAGTGTTTACACAGGGATACAGCTCATGGGGCAGGAGTACATGGGAGGGAAAGGCACAGGGAAAAGGTAACTAGGGGAAGAAGTGGGAAGAGCACTGTTACACTGTGGGGGATTTCAGTTAATGTCATGAGACAAAATGTATATGAACTGCTACATGGAAACTGAATTTGCTCTGTAAACTTTCACCCAAATCACAATAAAAATTAAAAAAAAAAAAAAAAAACAATGCATAATCCATTTGACATGTTTATGAAAGGAGAGAATCAAAGTGTAAAACAAATTCTCCCATTGGCTTTAATGGAGTGAACTGCTATTTTGTAAAGAGAGCCATATGACCATATGAAATGGAATGGAAAAAGCCTTCAAAAAGATGCAGGCCTTATTTTAACAAGGGTCTGAATTCTACCAATAATTATGTCACCTTGAAAGATGACCTTGGCCTCAGATGAGACTCCACTCTGACCAAATCTGAACTACAGCCATGTAGGAACCTGAGTGGACCCAGAAAACTGTACCCACTGAAACTGTGATGAAATAAATTAGCATAGTTTTAAGATGCTGAATGTGTGAGGATTTGTTATGGAGCAATAGAAAACTAATGCACCAATTGACCCAAATCTGTTAATTTGAAACTACGTCATTTTCACCACGACAGTGCAGTGTTGCTTTTGTCAATGTAATATAGACAGCACTACTAAGTTATTAAGTTAGTCTATCCTTCTGCCAATACCACATTTTTTTAAAATAAATATTGAGTATCTTGTATTGTAAAATTCTTACTTAGTTCGTTATTCTTTAAAACTTATTTGGCAGTTCTTAGTTAATTGTGTATCTGTATAAATGTTAGAATAACACTCAAGTTTTTTTTTAAAATAAACACTAAGGTTTCAATTTGGGTTGCACTGAATTTATATACATATAAGCTGTTGCCATCCAGTTGAATGATTCCAATTCATGCTGATCCCATGTGTGTCAAAGTAGAAATGTGCTCTATAGGGTTTCCAATGACTGACTTTTTGGACAAAATTTGCCAGACTTCTCTTCTGAGGAACCTCTGGGTAGATTTGAACCACCAACTTTTTCTGTTGGCAGTCAACCACGTTAACCATTTGCACCACCCAGCGACTGCTGATTCAATATAAATGACTACAATTCTTTATTTTTGACACAATTTTCTACTTTTAAATAATAGCTATTGATTTAACACTATAAGCAAGAACACAAAATATATATTTCCACCCACTCATATTTCATTAAAAATTCTACTTCCTAATATTAGTATGTAAAAATATTTTCTTACACTTTCCTTTTATGCTTTATATTCTTCATATTTAGCATATCACTTCAAAAATGGCATTATGCTGTAAAACATAATGAAGTCAGTATGTTTACACTCTCCTTCACATTTTTTTTTGTCTTTCCTTACAACTTTTGTATTATTTATACATTATTAGGGCTTATGGAATCAGTATTCTGTTCTTTACCAATAAGAAATGTTGTTTTAATACTTGTGCTACAATACTATAAATTCCATGAACACTACTTTTTTGACATTAGTTTTTTAAATTTATCTTTTGTTTAGGTGAAATTTGTTTCCAGTGTTGTTGTTATGTGCCATCAAGTCGGATCTGACTCATAGCGACCCCTCCTTGGGTTTCCAAGGCAGTATCACTATGGAAGTAGATTGCCCAACCTTCCTTCTGAGGAGTGGCTGGTGGTTCAAACTGGTTAGCAGTCAAGTGCCTTAGGCACTATGTTACCAGTTGTTTCCAGTAGTTCATCCAATTACAGTTCGGATGTTTTTAAAATTCTTGGTTCACACTTCCTTTCCTTACATACTTTGTTATAAGTGTTTCTCTGTGCCCTAGAATTGAGTTTTGCTGTAGATAATTTTAAGACCAGATCAGTTTTTACTCCTATTGGACACCACTCTTTGAATGGCTTTTCTCTCTTGACTTTTCTCTTTATCTTTTATTACAAAAAGATTTTGCACTTCTTATTTTCCTATTACTTCAGGGTAATTGCCAAGTAGAGAAAGGAAATATGTCTATGAATTCAAGAAAAGAATTTTCTGTGCCTCATTGCTTCCTTATCGGTTATAAATGCATATTTACAGATATATATTATATTTCTCCTAATAGGTTCATATCCTTACACTTGTACCAGCAGAAGAGATAGCAACTCATAGGTGATTAACTTAGAGAATGTCCTTTTTAACATTTACTGAATTGTTTCTATATTCCTTATTTAGAAAAATAGCATATCTTATGATTTCCTTTGAAATTACACACAGTGAAAGCTATGAGAGCTGGAACTCAATGGGACTGCTTTTTTTTTTTTTTTTTTACCAGATTTCATAGGCTTTCTGCCTTTGACAAAGTACAGTCTTAACACTTTTCCATTGTTCTCTATTAGTAAAAAAAAAAATTAATTTTCCTTGTGTGACAAATTTCTAACTTGTACACATGCTGGTGCTCACAAGTTTTACAGTAATTATAAGAAAAGCTCCCACTACAATTTTAATAACTGTAGCAATAGCTAACAAATATTGAGTAGTTACTATGTATAGAAAAATGTCTTAATCCATTTATATGAATTGTCATTGTAAATTCTGACAACGTTGTTATTTTTTTTTCTTTTTTCAGAGTTTCAATATCTTCATTTAAAAAAAAAAATTGTGATTTGGGTGAAAGTCTACAGAGCAAATTAATTTTCCATGCAGCAGTTCATTTTGTCTCATGACTTTCTCACAATGTAACAGGTCTCTTCCCACTTCCTCCCCATAGTTACCGCTTCCATGTGTCCTTCACTCCCATTAATTCCTGTCCCCTGAGTTGTCTCCCTGTGCATACACTGCCCTTCTGTTCTCCCATGATTGATCTTTCCAAGGAGTGTATCTACCTGATGTAAATATTCAGCCCATATTCCTGTCTATTACTTGGATGAAAGACTCAGGAGTGAGTTCAACTCCAGAACTGAAGAGCAGCTAGAGGCAATAGTTTCAGGGGTTTCAGAGGCTCTATCAAACCAGAAAATCTGGTCCTTTTTTTTGTTTTTTTTCCAATTTTGAGTTTTGTCCCATATTATTCTCCCACTCTATGCAGGATTTCCTACACAGATCCCCCACTGAGTTGTTGACAGTGGGGCACTATCTACCCAGTGGTAGCTGGGCACCAGTTCTTCTGGTCTCATGGTCATATAGGCTGAGGATTACATGGTCTACCAATCCGTTAGACTAATTTTTTCCATGCAACATTGGTTTCCTTCATTCTTCTTTGCTGTAGATGAGGCAAGACCAATCATTGCATCTAGATGGCCACTTGAAAGCTTTTAAGATCCCACTCGCTACTCACCAAAATAGGATGTGGAGCAATCTTTTTGTGTAGTATATTAGGCCAATGAGCTTGATGTCTTCTGCGACCATGGTCCTGAGCCAACAGGTCCAACTACTTGCTCCCTCTGGATAGCTGGCTGTGGCCAAGAAGTGACCACAACTTTGTTCCTTTATAGCTCTACTATATAACTGGATATTCTTATAGCACATAAATACACATGTAGAAACATGTATAGGCCAGTCCTATACATGGTCATATGCACACTCCCCCTTGCATAGACATACCTAATGGTTCAGCCTGCCCACTCATCTATCCACCCATAGATCAATGTTTGCCATCACTGGCAACATAGTACTTTATGTGCAAAAGGATTCATCTTTGTTGTCTGTACCTTCCATGTACCTCTCTCTGTCTTCCTCTTCCTTAATGCCACTGAATTGATCACTCACATTTGGTACATTGTCTTTCCCTTCACCCAAATCAAATCTTGTCACTACGTATTTAGCAGTGTCCCCTCTCCTCCTCTCCCACACCTGTTAACCAAAAAAGAAAGTTCCATTCCATATATAAACTTTTCCTTGACTTTTTACAATAGTGGACTAATACAATACTTGTGCTTCTATGATTGACTCATTTCACTCAGCATAATGCCCTCCAAGTATATGCATGATATGTGATGTTTTGCAGATTCTATGTTATTCTTTAGGGTTGTTTAATATTCCATTTTGTGTACGTACCATAGTTTTGTTATCCATTCTTTTGTTGATGGATACCTAGGTTGTTTCCATCTTTTTGCTATTGTGAATAGTGCTGCAACGAGCATGGGTGTGCATATGTCTGTTCTTGTCCTGGATCTCACTTCTTTAGGATATATACCTAGTAATGGGATTGCTGGGTCAAATGGTATTTCTAATTCCAACTTCTTAAGGAATTGCCATACTGTTTTCCGCAGTGGTTGGATCATTTTTCAGTTCTACTAACAGTGTATGAAAGTCTCAATCTCTCCACATCCTTGCCAGCAATTGTTCTGTCTTGTTGAACTTTTAGTACTGGGACCAGATGGCATATCATTTTTTGTTTGATTTTCATCTTTCTAATGGTTAATGACCAGAAAGCCAGCTGGGGGTGGCAATGGTGCTATTAGGAACAGCCTGAGGGAGGAGACAAACAGACAAGGAAGCTGGCCAGGGGCAGTAGTAATGCAGTTTGCAACAGCTGAGGGAGGAGACAGACAGACTAGGAAGTGAGTAGAGCTGTTTGGAACAACTAAGGGAGACAAACTTGTCTGTCAGTTTGTCCTTCTTCAGTGGATTGCATGTTGCTGTGAGGCTGAAGGCTATGCTACTAGTGTTTCAAATGCCAGCAGGGTTACCCATGGTGGACAGGTTTCACCAGAGCTTACAGACTAAGGCAAACTGGAAGGAAGAGGCCATTCACTTCTCAAAGAATTGGCCAGTGAAAACCTTATGAAAAGCAGAGAAACACTGCACTGATATATTACTGGAAAACTTTAGGTAACATTGTCCAACAGAGTGCCAGAAGATAAGACCCTTAGGTCAGATGGCACTCAAAATACCACTGATGAAGAGCTACCTCCTCAGAATAGAGCAGACCTTAATGAAGTGGATAGAGTAAAGCTTTTAGAACCTCCATTTACTGATATGGCCAGACACAAAATGAAAAAAAAAAAAACAGCTGCAAATATCCATTAATAAGTGGACCATGGAATGTATAAAGTACGAATCTAGGAAGATTGAAAGTTGTCAGAAGTGAAATGAGATGCATAAAGATCAACATCCTAACTTCATTGTGCTGAAATGGACTGGTTTTGGTCATTTTGAATCAGACAACCATATGATCTACTATGTGGGGAATGACAGATTGAAGAGGAATGATGTGATATTCGTCATCACAAAAAATGTTTCAAGATCTGTCCTGAAGTACAATGCTGTTAGTGATAGGATAACATCCATATGCCTGAAGGATGACAAGTTAATACTATTATTATTCAAATTCATGCACCAACCACCAAAGCCAAAGATGAGGAAACTGAAGATTTTTACCAACATCTGAAGTCTAAAGTTGACCAAACACACAATCAAGATGTATTGATTATCACTGGTGATTGGAATGCCAAAATTGGTAACAAAGAAGAATCACTGGTAGTTGGAAAATATGGCCTTGGTTATGGAAATAACATTAGAGATTGCATAATGGAATTTTGCAAGACCAACGACTTATTCATTGCAAATATATTTTTTCAACAACACAATTGGTGGGTATAGATATGGACTTCACCAGATGGAGTACGCAGGAATCAGACAGACTACATCTGTGGCAAGAGGCAATGGAGATGCTCAATATCTTCAGCCAAAAGAAAGCCAGGGGCTGATATAAAACTGACCATCACCTGCTCATATGCAAGTTAAAGTTGAAGCTGAGGACAATTAAAAGAAGCCCATGCGACCCAAAATATGACCTTGATTATGCTCCTTCTGAATTTACAGATCATCTAAAGAATAGATTTGATGCACTGAACACCAATGACTGAAAACCAGACGAATTGTATGATGGCATCAAGGACATCATCCATGAAGAAAGTAAAAGGTCATTAAAAAGACAGGAAAGGAAAAAAAAAAGACTAAAATAGATGTCAGAAGAGACTCTGAAATGTTCCCTTGAACAGAAAGTACCTAAAGCAAATGGAGGAAATGACTATATAAAAGAGCTAGTCAGAAGATTACAAAGAACTCCTTGAGAAGACAAAGTCATTTATTACAATGAAATGTGCAAAGACCTGGAGTTAGAAAACCAAAAGACAAGAACACACTCAGCATTTCTCAAGCTGAAAGAACTGAATAAAAATTTTAAGCCTCAAGTTGTAATATTCAAAAATTCTATGGGCAATATATTGAATGACGCAGGAAACATCAAAAGAAGATGGAAGTATACACAGTCACTGTACCAAAAAGAATTGGTTGATGTTCATCCATCTCAGGAAGTGGCATATGATCAAGTATTAATGGTTTTGAAGGAAGATGTCTAAACTGCACTGAAGGAATTGGCAGAAAACAATGCTCCAGGAATTGATGGAATACCCATTGGGATGTTTCAACAAACAGATGCTATGCTGGAGGCACTCATTCAGCTATGCCAAGAGATTTAGAAGACAATTACCTGGCCAATTGACTGGAAGAGATCCATATTTGTACTCATTCCAAAGAAAGGTGATTACACAGACCGTGGAAATTATTGAATAATATCATTAAAATCACAGGCAAGTAAAATCTTACTGAAGATAATTTAAAAAATGATTGCAGCAGAATATAGACAGACAGCTTCCAGAACTGCAAGCTGGTTTCAGAAGAGGATGTGGAATGAGGGATACCATTGCTGGTATAAGTTGGATCCTGCCTGAAATCAAAGAATACCGGAACGATGTTTACTTGTGTTTTATTGACTGTGCAAAAACATTCGATTGTGTGGATCATAACAAATTACAGATAACATTGAGAAGAATGGAATTCCAGAACATTTAATTGTACTCATGAGGAAACTGTCCCTAAACCAGGGGGCTGTCATTGAAACAGAACAGGGAAGGGGGGTACTGCATGGTTTAAATTCAGGAAGGAAATGCATCAGGGTTGTATACTTTCACCATATTTGTTCAATCTGTATGCTGAGCAAATAATCCTAAAAGCTGGACTATATGAAGAAGAATGTGGTATCAGGATTGAAAGAAGAGTCCTTAACAACCTGAGATATGCAGATGATACAACTTTGCTTGCTGAAAGTGAGGATGACTTGAAGCACTTACTGATGAAGCTTAAACAGTGCAGTCTGCAGTATGGATTACACCTCAATATAAAGGAAACAAAAATCCTCACGACTGGACTACCAAACAGCATCATGACAAAAGGAGAAAAGATGGGAATTCTCATAGACTTCATATTACTTGGTTCAATAATCAACAAAAATAGAAGCAGAGGTAAAGACAAGAGATGACATATTGCATAGGGGAAATCTGCTGCAAAAGTCCTCTTTAAAGTGCTGAAGTGTAAAGATACCTCCTTGAAGACTAACGTGCGGCTAACACAAACCATGGTATTTTCAATTGTCTCATATGCATGTGAGAGCTGGGCAATGAATAAGAAAGACTAAAGAAGAGTTGATGCTTTTGAGTTGTGGTGTTAGCAAAGAACACTGAGAGTAGCATGGACTGGTAAAAGAAATAAAAAATCTGTCCTTGAAGGCGTACAGACAGAACGCTCCTTGGAAGTGAGAATGGCCAGACTTCTTCTCACTTACTTTGGTCACGTTGTTAGAAAAGACCATTCCCTGGAGAAGGACATCATGCTTGGTAAAGTGGAGGGTCAATGAAAATGAGGAAGGTCCTCAACTAGATGGACTGACACAGTGACTGCAATGATGGGCTCAGATGTAGCAAGGATAGTGAGGTTGGCATAGGACCGGGCAGTGTTCTGTTCTGTTGTGCACAGGGTCGCTATAAGTCAGAGGCAACTTGACGGTACCTAACAATAACAATGGCTAATGATTGTGAAAATCTTCATGTGTTCGTTGGCTGCCTGAATATCTTTGGTGAAGTGTCTATTCATGTCTTCTACCTATTTTTCAATTGTATTGTTTGTCTTTGTGGTGTCGAGGTGTTGGAGTTTTCTGTACATTTTAGACATAAATCCTTTGTCATATGTGTCATTGTCAAATACATTTCCCAGTATGTAGATTCTTTTGGAGAAGTTTTTGGAAGCATATAAAAATTTAGTTTTTAGAAGATACCATTCATTTAACTTATCTATTGCTGTTTATGCATTTTGGGTTAGTTTGATAGTTTGTTTATGCCATAAATACTCCAAAAACTCACTGCTTTCGAGTTGGATCCAACTCATAGTACCCCCCTTGGGTTTCTGAGACGATATCACTACAGAAGTAGATTGCCCAACCTTCCTTTCAAGGAGTGGCTGGTGGCTTTGAACTTCTAGCCTTCTGGTTAGCAGTCAAAGGCCTTAGACACTACATCACCAGAGCTCTTTATGCCATAAAAAGGT
>NW_006921790.1:1458338-1459695 GCF_000298275.1 Orycteropus afer afer
TGGTGCGAGGTATGGATCTTGTTTCATTTTTCTGCAAATGGATATCCAGTTTTGCCAGCATCATTTGTTAATCAGACATTCTCTTCCCCATTTAATGGATTTCAACCCTTTGTCAAAGATCAGCTGACCATAGGTTGATGGATCTATTTCTGGGTTCTCAATTATATTCCACTGGTCTATTTGTCTGTTGTTGTTGGTACCAGGTTGTTTTGACTACTGTGACTGTATAGTAGGTTTTGAGATTCAGGGGTGTGATACCTTCTGTTTTGATCTTCTTCAATAGTATTTTTCTTATCCAAGGTCTCTTTCCTTCCCATATAAAAATAGTTATTGGTTTTTCCATATTCTTAAAAAATGTTGATTGGATCTGGATTGAGATTGAATTGAATGTATAGATACTTTGAGTAGAATTGATATTTTCACAGTGTTCCATCTTCCTATCCACGGGCATGATATGTTCTTCCATTTTTGTTTCCTTGAAGAAGTGTTTTGTGGTTTTCTTTCTACAGGTCTTTTGTGTCCCTGGTAAGATTTATTCTCACATATGTTATTTTTTTGGTAGCTTCCGTAAATGGTATTGATTTCCTTATTTCCTTTTCAGCAATCTTTTTTGCTGGTGTAGAGGAATCCAACTGATTTTTGGACGTTGATCTTGTATCCTGACTCTATGCTAAATCTCTCATGTAGTTCCAGCAGTTTTCTCACTGAGTCGCTTGGGTTTTCTATGTGTAGTATGATATCATGAGCTAATAGAGATAGTTTGACTGCTTCCTTACCAATCTGGATGCCTTTGATTTCCCTTTCTTGCCTTATTGCCCTGGCTAGGACTTCTAGTACAATGTTGAATAGCAGTGGTGATAGAGGGCATCCTTGTTTGGTTCCTTTCTCAAGGATAATAGTTTCAGTCTCTCTCCATTGAGAAGAAGTTTGACAGTTGGTTTTGTATATATGCCCTTTATTACGTTTATTATGTTGAGGGATTTCCCTTCTATTCCTATTTTGCTGAGAATTTTTATCAGGAATGGGTGTTGGATTTTATTGAATGCCTTTTAAGCATTGAGTGATATGATCATGTGGTTCTTTTCTTCGTTTCATTTATGTGATTGATGATGTTGATTGTTTTTCTAATGTAGAACCATCCTTGCATACTGGTATGAACCCCATTTGGTCATAATGAGTTATTTTTTGGATAAGTTGTTGGATTCCATTGAGTAGGATTTTGTTGATCTTTCCATCTATATCTGTGAGGGATATTGGTCTGTAGTTTTCCTTTTGAGTGATGTGTTTGCCTGGTTTTGGTATCAAGGTTATGCTTGCTTCATAAAATGAAATTGGGAAGATTCCATCCTTTTCTTTG
>NW_006921790.1:1460775-1465008 GCF_000298275.1 Orycteropus afer afer
TTAAAGTCTGATTTATGTGTTTTGGGGCTCTTTCA
The DNA here is from genome assembly GCF_000298275.1 of Orycteropus afer afer. Classification (NCBI taxonomy): domain Eukaryota; kingdom Metazoa; phylum Chordata; class Mammalia; order Tubulidentata; family Orycteropodidae; genus Orycteropus; species Orycteropus afer. Next base: position 1,460,811 of record NW_006921790.1, read on the forward strand.
TTGGGTTCATAGATATTTATTATGGTTATATCCTCTTGTTCAATTGAATCTTTAATCATTATATAATGTCTTTCCTTGTTTCTTATGGTGGTTTTTGTCTTAAAATCAATTTTATCAGAAATTAATATTGCCACTCCTGCTCTTTTTGATTGCCATTTGCTTGATGTATCTTTTTCCACCTTTAGTTTTTAGACTATTTTTGTCTTTGTATCTAAGGTGTGTCTCTTGCAGACTGCATATTGATGGGTTATGTTGTCTTATCCAGTCTGCAACTCTCTGTCTCTTGAGTGGTGCCTTTAGTCCTTTGACATTCAGTGTAATCATTGACAAATATGAATTTGTTTCCATCATTTTGTTATGTACTTTTTCATGGTGTTTCTGATTTCTTTGTTGCATATAATTTTCTGAGCTTACAAGTGAGCTGAGCTCACTTGCTGAGCTCATTTTGTTTATGAATTGTGTTATCATTTCTTTTGTTGCTGTTCTTTATGATTGATAAATATTTGTGCTTGTCCTCTTTTTATTTTTATTACTGTGATGCAAAGGTTTACCATTTTTCTCTGAGATTCCCTGTGATGTATAATTTTATCCCTGAGTTTAAAACAGTCCTTTTTATCTTGAAATTTTCTTGACTTCCTCACCATTTAGAAATTCTGTAACAACACTATTTTTTCCTTCTTTTTGTTTTGTAATTGCCCCATTTGCCAATTGATGTCTCTGGTTTACAATCTTGTAAGCTTATTTTACTTTGGATACTTCCATAACTGCATTGGTTTCTGGGTTATGTTATCTTGTGTATCAATGGTTGGTTGGTTGCCATTTTCAGTTTCCTGCTCAAAGGACTCCCTTTAGTATCTCTTGCAAAGTTGGCCTGGTTTTAAAAAGTTCCCTTAATTTCTGCTTATCTGGAAGTCTCGTAATTTCACCATCATATTTGAGTGACAGTTTTAATGGATATCTAATTCTTGGTTGAAATATTTTCTCTTTCTGGGTTTTATATAAACTATCCCATTGCCTTCTTGCCAGCATCATTTCTGCTGAGAAATCAGAGCTTAGTCTTATTGGTTGCCCTTTGTAAGTAACTTTTCATTTTTCCCATGCTGCTTTCAGGATTCTTTCTTTGTTTTTAGTTTTGGTGAGTTTGATGATGATATGCCTTGGTGATTTTGGGGTCTATCCTATTTGGGGTGTGTTAGATATATTCTCCTTTTTCATCACATAAGGAAATTCTCTTTCAACAAATATTTTAGTATTTTTTCTTTGGTTTTATTTGTCTTTTCTTGTTCTGGAATTCTGATTACACATAGGTTATTCATTTTGATGGTATCCCACATGACTTAGGCTGTCTTCATTTTGTTTTGATCTTTTCTCTGTTTGATCCCTTTCCAAAGATTTGTCTTCAATCTCACTAATTCTGTCTTCCATTGATTTGATTCTACTCTTTTGCCCTTTTAATGTGTTATCCATTCCTGAAAATTTAATATTAATCTTCTGGATTTCTAACTGTAGATTTTGCATCATTTCTAATTTTTCATTTATTTTGTCATTTTTTTCTTGTGTTACTTTCTAAAACTGCTCTAGGGTTTTTCTGTGTTTTCCTTAATTTGTCTGTGTTTTCCTTGATCTGTCTCTTAATCCACTGAACGTACCTGAATGTAATTTTTTGAATTCCTTATCAGGGAGTTCCAATGCTGCTTCTTCCTCAGGAATGTGATCTGGGTGTGTATCCTGGTCCTTTATTTCTACTGCTTTTCTTGCTTCTTTGTGTGGAGTGTGATGGTCTATTGTCTTTGAGACATTGTGACATTGTTGTATTTATATTTAATTGATGATTTTATCTTGGAGTGATTCATCAAAGATTTTTGTTTTCTTTGGATATATCTGAGTAAGCAGGATACTGTGCTGTTTTATTCACTTGTAAGCAGCTGTTATGCACTCACCATCTCTCTCCTGGTGGATGTGATGGAAAGTGAGAGTGGCTGCACAGATTTCTGTTAACTGTTTGTGAAGAGCAGTTATGGGCCAGTCAGGCTCATATTGGTTTTCATTTATCTTTGGTAAATTGGTGCAGAAGCAAGCTGCAGCTCTCTCAGTATGTGGCACTATAGGAGATGTGGATATGTTCAGGTCATATGGGCACAGTTGCTGTCTCCAACTATGTTAGAACAACAGTTGAAAAACAACCAAAAAAGTAAAAGAAAGAAGACAAAATATACACACCACAAAAACACAGGAGGAGTCACCAAAAAGATAAAGAAAAGAAGAAAAAGTAAAAAAAAAAAAATGAGGAAAAACAATAAATGAGATGAAATATTTTAAGAAATATTTTAAAATTCAAAAGAAATATGAATTGAAAAAGAGAAAAAAAAAACCTAGATATCTGGGGAGGGTTAATGAAAGAAAATAGGTAGAGTAAGAGAATAATGAAGGAAAAAAGGGGAAAATGCAAAAAGAAAAAGAAAGAATGGAGAGAACTACAAGAAAGAAAAAAAAAAGGAACCTGGAAAAAGGAAGAGAGAATATGTTGAAAACTAGAACTGGGAAGGAAAAAAGGAAGAATAAAAATAAAAAGGAAGAAGAAGAGAGAGAGAGGAAAAGAAAGAGTGATTTAAAGATAAACAACAACAACAACAAAAAAAAACAGAAAACAAATCTTGGGGAAGGTGAGGTAGGGCAACAAGTCTCCATCAGAGCCTTGATGACAGGGGGTAACATTGGAAAGCAGGTAGTTTGCATTTCAGAAAAATTCACTTATAATCTCTGGAAGAATGGTAAGCAAGGAAATAGCATGGATTTCTCTCCATTTTATACAAATATTTTTCAAGATATATTTACCAGAAAAACTACTTAGTGTATCGATAACTTTTTTCTTCTTTTTTTCTTTTTTTTTAAAAAATTATTATTATTGTGATTTAGGTGAAGATTTACAGAGCAAATTCACTTTCCATACAGCAGTTCACATATACTTTGTCTCATGACATTGACCACAGTTTACCACAGTGCAACAGCTCCCCTCCCACTTCCTCCCCATAGTTACCTCTTCCCAGTGTCTATCCCTCCATGGACTCCTTCCCCCTAAGCTGTCTCCCCACACATAGGCAGCTCTTCTTTCTCAATGATTGTTCTCTACAAGGAGTGTATCTATCTCGGGTAAATGTTCAACTCATATGCCTATCTTCTGTTTGGGTGGAAACCACAGGTGTGGGTTCAATTCCAGACCTAAAAGACAGCTAGGGGCCATAGTCTCAGTGGTTCCACCAGGCTCTATCAGACCAGCAAAGCTTCCCTCCCTTTTTTTTTCTCCAAGTGATTTTGAGTTTTGTTCCACATTGTTCTCCCTCTCTATCAAGGGTCTGCTACATAGATCACCTTGCAAGTGGAGGAGAGTGGTAGCCAGGCACCATCTAGTTCTTCTGCTCTCATAGTCATATAGGCTGCAGATTGGATGGTACCAGTCGCTATGACTAATTGTTTCCATGAAATTTTGGTTTTCTTCATTATTCTTTGCTCTGGACAAGGAAAGACCCATCGTTGCATCTATGTGGCAGCTTACTAGATTTTATCCCAGTGGCTACTCACCAAAGTAGGAGGTGCAACAATGTTTTATATAGTATGTTTTGCCAATTGAGCTTGATGTCCCCTGCGACTATGGTCCCAAGCCCACAGGTTCAACTACTTGGTCCTTCTGCGTAGCTGGCTGTGACCAAGTAGTGACCACAACCTTACCCCTTGTCTGCTCTACTATACCCCTGGGAATTCTGATCATTCACATAAACTTGTAGGACCATTGTGTGACAACCTTATGTATGTTCTTGGATACACTCCCCATTTCATAGACATACCTAATGGTTCAGCCTGTCTGCCCATCTATGAGCCCATATACCCATGCTTGCCTTCACTGACAACACAGTACTTTATGTACAAAAAGGTTCATATTTGTTGTCTGTACCTCCCATGTCCCTCTCTATGTCTTTCTCATCTTCAATGCTGCCATATTGGTCACTCACATTTGATACATTGCCCTTCTCTTCACCCAAATCAATAGTTATCTCTATCTATCTAACCACATTCCCTCCCTTTCCCTCCCACCCCTGGTAACCAACAAAGAAAATGTCCTTCTATAGATAAACCTTTCCTTAACTTTTATAATGATGGACTAATACAATATTTGTCCTTTTGTGATTGACTTATTTCCCTC
>NW_006921790.1:1477407-1480589 GCF_000298275.1 Orycteropus afer afer
ATTTTGGTCAATGACATGAGACAAAGTATATGTGAACTGCTGTATGAAAAGTGAATTTACTCTGTAAATCTTCACCCAAATCCTAATAATAAATAAAGAAAGAAAGAAAGAAAGAACATTCTTAAGTGAAAAAAAAAAATATATATATCCAACGCAGTCAAGCTGTTTTTTAAACCTTGAAAATGGCGGCACCTCCGGACTGGCAAAAGTCCACAGCTCAGCCCACCTTTGTCTTCACCTTCTCCGTTTGTTCCCCAGCTACTGTGCAAAGTCCTCCGTGCAGTCCCTGAGTAGCAGGGTGATTTTTATGTTAATTCTTATATCCTACCACCACAGGAATCTGTGAGAGCACTGTCTTTTTAAATATCCAAAATAGTCAAGCTGCTTTTTATACCTACAAAATGGCGGCAACCTCCGGACTGGCAAAAGTCCACAGTTCAGCTCACCTTTCTCTTTATCTACTCTGTTTGTTTCCCAGCCACCGTGCACAGTCCATCGTGCTGTCCCTGGCTAACAGGGTGATTTTTAGGTTAATTCTTAGGTCCTACCACCACTCAGGAATCTGCAACCTGTCTGTGCCATCAGGATCGCTTAAGATTACTGCCAGACTGTAGATCTATTTGTCTCCTTTTTTGGTATTTTCACACAAATTCTTCTGCTAGTTGGGGTTTAGTCCACTTCTATATCCTTTTCTTCTAGGCTCAGGGGTCCAAGATTATCTTCTGTGTCTTTCCTGGTTGGTTTCCCTTTTCTTTATTGAAGAGGGTCTTTGCAGTCTTTCTGCCTAGTCCACCATCTTGCTGGAACTCAGATAACTTTTAATTTAAATGTGAGCATATGTAATATTTTCTTAAGTGTTTGATATATTCTTTTCTGTATCATAAATATTATATACATCCTCTACATCTACCTGGAAGCTTTGGTGGCATAGTGCCTAAGGCAAGTGACTGCTAACCATAAGCCTGGTGGTTCAAACCCACCAGCCACTCCTCAGAAAGAAGGTTGGGCTATCTACTTCTTAGTGATACCACCTCGGAAACCCAAGGAGGGGTCACTATGAGTTGGATTTGACTCACTGGCAGTGAGTTTGGTTTTTATCTCTTTTCTACATCTACCGTATGATTATTTACAGTAATGGAATTAAGTCACCATGATATAGATTTTTGTTGTTGTTAAAACTAATGTTACATACATTTTTATTAAATATTCTGAAGCCACTATAAATTTTATTCAGCTGCTTCTGGATCTTACAAAATGATATATAATTTTAAAATTATTATTAAAGTAGCATATTCAAGATGTACCTATTTAGTTCAGTTTTTTATTTTTTATAATGCTAATATTATAATTTAACATTTTTGTAGCAATAAGTTCCAGACATTTATTTGAATTACCCTAAACTTCCTGGGAAAGTCAGTCTTGACAGAATTTAATTTTTAAAGGTAACCCTTTCTTTTTGAAATTTATCTATATTTACCAGTAGTTGAATTATATTTTTTGTGTCCATCCAATTAGGAAGTGTGAAAAATGGGATTCATTCTCTGTTAATAAACAAACCACATTTTGTCATGCAAAAAAAAAAAAAAAAAAAAGACTGAGTTGTAATTCCTGCTGGCCCAGGAAGTGGATAGAGGTGAGTCATGGCTGCACTTCTGTTCACCAAGAGGGTATGGGATATAAAAGTAAAAAGGGGAATATTGCATCTTTCCAATTCTCAGCCTCTGGTATGTCCATGCTGTCCTTGGCAATTTTAGCCTATTCTTAGGTCCCTGGAATCTGAGAGAATGCTGTTGCTTTAAATATCCAAAATGATTTAACTATTTGTAAACATTCAAAATAACTACCCCCTCCAGACAGCCAAAAGTCCACAGCTCAGTTTGTTGCCTTATTTGCTGTTTCCTTTTTAGTTATAATTCAGCAGTGTAGTCCTCTGTATAGCCCTTGGCGAGCAAGGCTCATTTTTTAGGTTAATTCTTAGGTCCTAACACCAGTTCGAAATACCCAAACTGTCCGTGCAGTCAGGATTGCTGATAGTCTGCAGCTCCATTTGTCCTCTTATTCACTGTTTTCCTGCAGGTTCTTCTACTAGTTGGAGTTTAGTCCATTTCTGTATCCTTCCTGTCGAAGCTCAGGGCTCCAGGATTATCTTCTCTATTTGTGTCAATTGGTTTCTCTTTTCTTTGTTGAAGTGAGTCTGTGTAGTTTGTCTGCCTGTTCTGCCATCTTACTAGAAAGCTACCCCCACCCCCCAAAAAAAATTGTGACAACAATGCTATATTGATGTAAGTGTCCAGGTTTAGTGAGGTAAACTAACTTTAGTAAGTTACTCAGTTGCGAACAATGGAACAGCAAAAGGACCTCATGGTATCTGATAGAGTTTTCCCACTTAAATGCTACTCTGCATGGTTATTGATTAACTGGCTTGTACCTAGTTTTTCCTGTCAGAAATCACCATTGTTTCTGGTGTCTCTCCAATTTATGTCAAATGGCAGTTTTTCTTCAGAGGGCTTGGCATCCCCTTGAAGAAGAATCCTTAGACCTGTTGAATAGTTTTATGGCTATAAATATTTATTCAATTTATTTCTCATCTATTCCATAATCTTTCTCTTCTAGAGGCTTAGAAAATGATGAAAGTTGACAGGATCACGAAGATTTCCTTTGACGTTTGGAACCCAGAAGTCTTATTTGAAGTGGTGCAGGGTTATTTAACCCATCAAAAATTAGTTCCCTCATATGTAAAATGGGGAATAATATTTGCCAGGCACCAGTCTAGGTTTCTGTCACCTTCAATCTACTACATATACATCACTGGAGGTAACAGTATCAAAGCTCTCCTTAGCAGTTTTAGGGTAGGAACTGTAATATTTGTCCCAGAAGTTTTATTCAAGTGATTGAAAACACAGGTTTTAGGTTGTGATAATCTTGACCCTATTTCCTTCTCTACCTTGCTAAAACCAGATACCTCCAGTCTATTACAATTCATAGAGACCCCTTGGTTGTCAGAACAGAACTGTGCTCATAGGGTTTTAGATGGTTAATTTCTCAGGAAGTTGTTGTTGTTGTTGTTGTTAAGTGCCATTGAGTAGTTTCCGACTCATAGCGACCCCATGCACAGCAGAACGAAACACTGCCCGATCCTGCGCCAGCTCCACAATCCCTGCTATACTTGAGCCCATCATCGC
>NW_006921790.1:1483360-1506627 GCF_000298275.1 Orycteropus afer afer
GTAATGTACCAAACAGTGTTTCTTTGCTATTCATAAGGTTTTCCCTAGCCAATTCTTTGAGAAGTGGATGGCCTCTTCCTTCTTCCTAGTCTGTCTCAGTCAATAAGCTGGGCTGTTACCTGTGCACCAGGTGCATCTCTCTGCATTTTAAACACCAGAGGCTCAGCCTCAAAACTCACGTCTACATGTCACCACAGTAGGACAAAACCACAGACAAGTTTGTCCTGCTGTTGGAGACCTCTCGTATCACCCTCACCTGGCTGACTGTTCCTCTGTCTGGCTTCCTGTCTTTTAATCTCCTTTCTCCTGCTCTTCTGGTCTGCTTCTTTGGGAGTCCCTGAGTTGTCTCTCCTCACCTGTGTCCCTCGGGCTGACTGCTCTTCTGTCCAGGTTCAAGGCTTTTATCCCCTTTCTCCTGCTCTTCCGGCCTGCTACTCTGAGCGGGCCAGAGTTTCCCCTCCTCACCTAATCCCTTCGGCTGACTGCTCTTCTGTCCAGGTTCAAGGCTTTTATCCCATTTCTAATGCTCTTCCGGCCTGCTACTCTGGCGTCCCTGTGTTGTCTCTCCTCACCTGTAATGCTGGGGCATCTCAGGAAGTAGAGCACTCGTTTTTTTTCTTCCAAGATGCCTATGAGTCAACTATAACTTTCAATCTGGTTATCAGCCTAGTATGTAAACTGCACCACTCAGGGTCTCCCTCAATTTATTATGTCTCATTAAATTTGTTTTATCAGAATTTTGTAATTGTCACCATGGCTGTGGTATTTTACAAAGATATGATAATTATCATGATCATTATTTATTTTTTTGATCTGTAATATAATTTCTTGGAGATGCTAGGATAGTCTTAAGAAATAAAAATTTTGATCCAGGAGATAAATGGTCAAAGTACCTAAATGATCACTTATCAATACAAGAATAATATATGCTTAACAAGTATGTGCCAAAATATCTCATCTTAATAAAATGTGAAAATTAGATATAGGAATATCAGTTTTGCCTATAATGTTTAAAACATATAATAACAATTTTGAATATTAAAAATTATAATTAAAAAGTTTAGTTTATATATTTCTGATGGAAGTACAATTTATAATATCTTTCTGATTTTTAATATTTATCTATAGTCTCAAACATTTTCTTTCATATGCATTCCACCAATAAATATTTGCTGAATGCCTTGTAGAGGCTGGCAAATTCCAAGTCCATGGGTTAAATGTCAAGCTGGAGCCTTCTCCTGACTCACGTAGGTGCATGGGCTGATGGACTCAAGATCGGCAAGAAATTCAGCAGGCTATTATTGGCTTCAGAGTGTGATGAATCCAAGATCAGCAGGTAAAATGGCAGATTCTTGCCTCATAGGCTGTAAAGGCAACAGTCTCAAGATTAGCAAGCAACACAACATGACACTGGTCCAAATCCAGGAACAAGAGATCATGATGAGCATGCTATATGATTCAGATCCACCAGAAAGCCAAAGAATTTGTCATGGTATCTATCTATCTCTCTATCTATCTATTTATCTAAATCCACTGCTGTTGAGTCCTAGGCCAACTCATGGTGACCCCTCCTTGGGTTTCTGAGGCAGTATCACTACGAAAGTAGATTGCCCAACCTTCCTTCCAAGGGTAGCTGGTGGGTTTGAGCTATCAGCCTTCTACTTTGCAGTCATATGCCTTAGGCACTACACTACTAGAACTCCATTATATATATATGAGCTATATATATATATATATATATATATATATAGCCACACTCCAAAGCCCAAAGGAAATTCCCTTTCAATTGATTGGTTGGTCATAGCAGATCTCATTATGGAAATGATTGCATTATATCAGATTTCATCAAGGGGAATGGCTACATCATAACTGCTAAATCACTGAGTATCATGGCCTAGCCAAGTTGACACACAACCTTAACTCTCACACCAATTATGAACCAAACATTATTCTTGATGTTTAGAATACAGTGGTAAACACAAGTTTTTCTTTTTTTAATCATAAAAAATCTTTATATTCTGCTGTTTTTATAAATCATAAAAATCTTTATATTCTAGTGAAGGGAGATAAAAAAATTGTATCAATTATTACATAAAGAAATAATCCAATTCTATTTTAGAATTGTAAATTTTTTGAAGTCTTCTGTAATATGTATTTTTATAATATGAGTATATAATTAATATGAACTTAATAAATTAGCAAACACATAATATACATGAAACTTTAATTATAAAAATATAAAAGTAAATGAAATAAATAAAAGTGATAGCATGATATATGGATTATAACCTTTATAAATTAGCAAATCAAAGCATGGTGTTCCAAAACCAAAACCAAAAACCTAACTCCCTGCCATGGAGTCAGATTTAACTCACAGTGACCTATCCTTGGGTTTCTGAGGCAGTATCACTATGGAAATAGATTGTCCAAATTTCCTTCTGAGGAGTGGTTGGTGGGTTTGAACCACCAGCCTTCTGGCTAGCGGTCAAATGCCTTAGGTGGTGTTAAGACGAGCAAATGCAATTACTGCCCTTTTAACACTGTGAGCATGACATCATGATGATTCTCATAATTCTCAGTTGTTAGTAAACTATGAAAAATTCACAATGGCTCTGTGAATATAAGTATGTTCCTCCTGAGATAAAATAGGATCATTACACGAGATGTCTCATAAAAAATATATATATATATATTTTTTTTTTCTAAAACAAATGCAATTGCTTCCATAATATTAAACCAAAAAAAAGTCAAACTCACTGCTATTGAGTTGATACAGTCAGCCTCATCTTTCTTCTGCCGACCAGCTGGTGGATTCAAACCACTGACATTTTGGTTAGTAGCCAAATGTCTTAACCATTGTACCACTATTAGATATTTATAAATGCAGTGAAGAAAACTAACGTGAAATAAATAGAATAGAATGAGAAGAGTGGTGATATTCAAGTGAGGTGAGTCAGTGTGGCCACCTCACGCAGGTTGATGTTTGAGCCAATCTCTGGAAGAAATAAGTAATAACCAATACAAGTACTCGAGGCATGGGACATGACAAGAACAAAGTCTCAGATTTGAGAGTATGCTTGGTTTTCTTAAAGCATAGTAAAGAAACCAGCATGGCTTGAGAGAAAGAAAAAAGCACAAGAAGAGGTGAGAGTTGCAAGAGAACAAGAACATGGCCAGATCATGTTGGATATCAGTAAGCATTTTACTTTAGAGGACATATGTTATCATATTTTATAAATCTGAATATTTATTGAATGCTTACTTTGACTCAGTCTACTAAGTGCTTGGGATACATTTGTATAGAAAACACTGTTGTATCCTCAAGAACCTTTACATTTTGGTATGGAGAGATGGAAAAGCAGTTACCTAATAAAAATATTACCATGGAAAATAAATATCTTTGTAATGTGATGGATACACTTCGAAAATTTTGAGTTGTGAATGATATATATAATAAGGTTACTTGTAAAAGAGTCACCATAAATACAGTAAAGAATATATGCTTTGAGTTCAAAAGTGTGTATTCAGACCTTAAATCCTAAAGCTAAGGTATTTTTATAAAACATTCACTAAAGCAAGTGAATTCAGGGTTAAATTAACACTCCACCCTGAATTAAACTGAAATATTCACTTCTTTTGATCTGCAGAAACAATTCAGTCTTTTGTTAAAGTTTAACTGCTGTAACACAAAGTGAGAAAGAATTTGGATTCTGACTTGGATGAGAAATTGCTTGTTGCAGGTGTCTATATTAAGAATGTTTGCTCAGCTTGGTTTGAAAAGAATGTTTTGATCAAAAATGTCCCCTCCTCAAAACCATACCCACTGTCATTGAGTCAGTTCTGACTCATGGCAACCCCCATTGGGTTTCCTAGGCTGTAAATCTTTGTCGAAGTAGATTGTTTTATCTTTCTCCTATGGAGGAGCTGGGGGGTTTGAGACACTGATATTCTGGTTAGCAGCCAAATGCTTTATCCACTACACCACCAGAGCTCCTTAGACTATCCCCAGAGGTTAAGAAATAAGATTAGAATTTAGGATGTTTAGCCTATAACTATCTCATAACTCTGTACTAAGATGAGATAAACATCAGCTAACCAAGTTTTAATCAAACTTCATTTTCACTCACTGGAATCTTCTACTCCATTTCTGCTAATTCTTTGTAAATCTGCAACTAGGTAAAGTCATAACCTTGTTACAATAAGATGAGAGGAGAAACAGATGTATAGGTGTGATTCTACTTATTCCTGACTGAATGCTTTGTTAAATCTCAAGGTGTAAAAATCTCAGGATGTAACAAGTAAACTTACTATTTTAAAATATGTAATATTATAGTTTAATAAATCTCTGTAACTTTTTGCCATGCTTCCCCTGTCTGTGCCCGCCAATGTTTGTTTTACCTAATAAAAACTGCTCACTCTCTCTGGCAATTTGGAAAACACTGCAACATCTTGTCTGGGTGTTTTTGTGTCTCCACATTTCACCAAACATTTTATTCTTCAATAACCTTTTATTTCTAGCAGAATATAAGTCTGGTGTTTCATGAGTGAAATGAAAGACTTTTATAATGTCAACAGGTAAGAGATCATGATGAATTTGGAAAAGGTGGTAGTAGAGAAGAGGGACAATTCAGGATGCCTTCTGAAAGTGATGACAAAAAGATCTTGTTTCCAGTAAATTGGATATTGGTTGTAAAATAAAGGGAAGAGTTAATGATGAGTCAGAGGTTTGGACTAACAAAACTGAGTATTAGAGATAAAATTTACTGAAAAATGAAATGGCAAGAATAAGATTTTATTGAGGGAAAATAGAGTTTTGTTTTGGGAACACTGAATTTATAAAACACTTAACATAGAAATAGAGAATGTGCATATGACAATCTTAAATTCAGTTTAGGAGTTTAGCTGGGAATAAAATAAATCTGTTAACCATCTACATATAGATGAGATCATCTGGGAAATATTTTAGCAAAGATAGAAATTTGAGGATTAAGACCTGGGGTTTTACAACATTATGTGACCAAGAAGTTTAGGAAAACCCAACAATGGTGACTGAGAAGGAATAGACAGTGAATAGGAGAGAAAAAATACTGGATTCTGTATTACAGAAGCCTAGTGAAGGAAGTTTCAAGGAGTTTCAAATCTCTGTAAAATATTACTGAAAGGAAATAAGAAAAGAGTTTAAACTGATATTTGAATATAGAAATATGAAGTTTGATAAAAATATTGTGGTTGAAAGTTGGCGATAAAAATCATGATTTCCTTTGGTTAAAGGAAAATGAAAGAGATGGAAATGACAAACAAAGACCATGTTTTCAACCAATTTTGTGGCAGAAGACAGTAGAACTATGAAGTAATATTGAGGAACTGCCCCTTTTCAAATAAACGTTTTGTTTGTTTGGTTATTTACTTCTTTTTAAAGAAATGGTAGATAGTTTAGCATGTTAAGGAGTTCTGGTTGTGTAGTGGTTAAGACATTTGGTTGTTAACCAAAAGGTCGGTGGTTCAAAACCACCAGCTTCTCCACAGAAGAAAGATGAAGCAATCTGCTTTCATAAAGATTTATAGCCTTGGTAACTCAATGGAGGTCACTAAGAATCTACTTGATGACAGTAAATTTTTGTTTTTTTTAGTGTGTTATGTGCTAATCCAATAAAGAGGAAAAGTAATATGACAAAATAGAAAATTGTAAGAGCAATTTTTTTCAATAGGACAGTTGATAAGTTTTTATATAATTGAAAGCAGGATATATTTGGATTTAGATGCAGGTATATTACTGGGATATGTAGAAGTTCTAATCTGGTTGAGATAAATAGCAATGTTATCAGTTGTTAGTAAGAATAAGTAAGGAAAATTTGGAAAGTTGGTAATAGTGAAACTGAATTTATCAAGTAAATATATTAGGATCATCAAGCATCTGGAAAAGTTTACATGACATGGACTGTCATGATGGGGAAAAGAATCATAAGCTGTGTTTTTCTCAACTGCTATAGCATAGATGTTAGCTAGGTTAGCCTAAGGTTTAACAAATTTTTTTAACATTTTTTTTTTTTTCAGGTAAAGCCATCAAAAGGGACAGGAACAGAAGAGTTGAACATCTATGAAAAGGAAAGTTGACAGTGATGGTCTACAAAATCAAGGTTAAGTGATGAAGAATATGAAAACATGAGTAGGCCATTGGAAAGTGAAAATGAAAATAAACATATTAAATATTTCAGGTTATGTAAGCTTAAAGAAGTCAGGTGATTCCCCTCCACAGAAAACAGTTATAGCAACGGAAACATTGCTGCAAACATCTACTTGAGGACACTGGGACATGACCAAAGACAAACTATAAGGTCAAACTACAAATTGGGAATTGTTTATTCATGAGGAACTGTGATTGCCTTGGGGAAGAACTTATTGTCTGAGTGCTCCAATATTTCCACCCAAATTTGGGAAATGTAAAATGAAGCTTCAGCAGCAGTAGTGGGAGGACTTAGTCTGTCAGTAAAACCAGGCAGCTTTGCCAGCTAGAGGTGGCAGATTCTGTTAGGGTGGGCAGAAAAATACTTAGCATTTTTCAGCCTAAGATAGAGGACCTGTTTGAGGTGGGGAAGGGGACTACAGCTTTACCATCAAGTATTGACAAAATCAGAATAGAGCATGCAGCAAAATCTCTCAGCTTTACTTTGAAATGCTAAGGTCATGGCTGTAGGGAGTCAACAGCTCTGCTAGAAATTTAACTGAGAGATTTGGAAAGTGAGAAGCTGTAGATGGGCTGAGATAAAACTTTGACCGTATCCCCCAGTACATAGTTCATGTGGCAAAATGTGAAATCCTCATATGTTCAAAATACATAGCCATAACTATAGCCCAAATCATTGAATGATCTCTTAACTACAAAGTCACAAAGGAAGCTCCTTAGAAGATAAGGAAAAACAAATAAACAAACAAAAAATAATAAGACATCAGGAAATAATATTCTATGGGCCAGAGAGATTTTAAAGTTTTTCCCAGTACATAGTTCGTGTGGCAAAATGTGAAATCCTCATATGTTCAAAGTACATAGCCATAACTATAGTCCAAATCATTGAATGATCTCTTAACTACAAAGTCACAAAGGAGGATCCTTGGAAGATAAGGAAAAACAAATAAACAAAAAATAACAAGATGTGAGAATGTAATATTCCATGGGCCAGAAAGATTTTAAAGTTTGACTCAAGGTATATTTCTAAAACAGAATCTAAAGTCATTTAGTGCATTATTTATAATGTCAAGTCCATAACCAAAATTCTTAGACATGCAAAAGATAGAAATGTGTGACCCATTCCAAATAAATAAATAAATAACCAAAAGCTCTTAGACATGCAAAGGATAGAAATGTGTAACCCATTCCAAATAAATAAATAAATAAATAGCCAAAAGCTCTTAGACATGCAAAGGATAGAAATGTGCAACTCATATTCTGGGGGAAAAAAAAATAAATTGAAGTCAATTGGGCACAGATGGTCAATTTAACAGAAAAAGACTTTAAAGCAGATGCTAAGGAATTAAATGAAAATATACTAACAATTAATTAACAATTAGGAAAAATCAAAAAAGAAATGGAATCTACAAAAAAGAACCAAATGGAAATTGTAGACCTAAAATTTCTGACTGAAATGAAGAGTTAACTAGATGGTCTCAACAACAGATTTGACATAACAGAGGAGGCAGTGAACTTGAAAATATACAATAATATGATATACTCCAAAGGGCAGTGAGAAAAACATTGATGGAAATTATATACAGTTTCAGGTATCTATGGAAAATTATTAAATATTTAAAAATGAGTACATAAAATATCAGAGAATTAAGAAAAAAAGGGGGTAGACAATATGTTTCAGGAAATAATGGTTAATCATTTACAAATTTGCTGAAGAACATTAATTTATGTATCAGAGAACTTGAGTAACTCAAGTAGCATAAGCTCAAAGGGAATCATACCTAGATTCTTCATAGTCAAATTATTAAAATCCAAAGTAAAAGAGAAAATCTCAAAAGCAGCAAGCAAGAAAGGTCACAGTATGTTTGGACATAAACAATCAGCATTTGAATTCTCTTCACAAAATTGGGGGCAGAGACAGTGGAATGGAATATTCAAAACACTGAAAGAAAAAATGAAAACATTTAATGATGAATTTTACATCCAATGAAAATGTCCCCCACAAATGAAGGTGAAATTAAGAACTTTCCAGAGAAATAAAAACTGAATGAAGTCATTCCTAAAAACCAGTACTGTATGTAATACAAAAAAAAATAAATAAATAAATAATGACACGCTGGTGGTAGCAACAGAGATGAATAAATGCAATATTAAATAGAATGGTCACAGTAGGCATTAGTGACTGAATGATATTTCGATAACAGGTTGAAATGAGAGAGGGATGGAGCTGTAGAAATACCTACTTATACACAGAGGGAGGAGTAGTATACATAGAGGGAGCCAATAGGACAAAGATGTGAGGCAGGAAGTTTCCTGGATGGTTCAAGGAATAGAAAGGCAGGAAATACAACAGAAGCAGATTGAACATGAAAGGCGATCTTTCTGGGAAAACTTAGATTTCAGGACCCTAAATTCTGTAGTGCCTTGCAAGCATTTAAGCATTCAGGAATATTCTCTGGATAGAGTGGAAATCATCACAGAATTGACTGAAAAGAAGCAAAAGCAGAAGCAGGGATACCACTTAGAAAACTACTTCTAAAATCATGTGACAAATGATGACAGACTGGACAATGGGATAGAAGAGAGCTCTGCTAGCATAGTGGCTAAAGCACTTGACTGCTAACCAGAAGGCTGGCGGTTCAAACCCACCAGCCACTCCTCGGAAGGAAGGTTGGACAATTCCACTTCCGTAGTGATACTGCCTTGGAAACCCAAGGAGGGGTCGCTATGAGTTGGGGCCGACTCGACGGCACATAACAACAACAACAACATGGTGAAATAAAGTGATCTTCTGGTTATAGGTCAAGATAGAGTCAATAGGATTTGCAGATAGATTTGCATGTGGATGTGAAAGAAAAAGGCTTTCTAGGAGGACTTTCAGTTTTGATAGTAAATGCAGTGATTTGTGAAGGAAGGAAAATGAAAAAGAAAACAAGAATATTTTAATTATTTAAAACTAGACTGTGGGAGGGAGGGAATGGAAAGAAGGAGTAGTAAGGGAGAAGTTAAAGAAAATAATATTCATACATGAAGCTAGTGGACAATTTTGAAAACCCCTAATACTTGTTTAACTATAGGAGGAACAACTAACTAAAAAGACACTAATTGGGGACCAAAAATTTTAAAAAAATTATGAAAACTTCTTAGTCATAACAAAATACATTGAGGGAATGAGTTGGTGGGCATTGGGGCTCCAGGGCTATAGTCTCAGGGGACACTAAGGTCGATTGGCATAACATAGTCCACTAAGACAGTGTTTTACCTCCTGTTTTGGGGAGTAGCAACTGGTGTCTTAAATGCTGGTGAGTGGCCATCTTAGGTGCTACTATTGGTCTCTCCCCATCTAGAGCAAATGAGTGAAGGAAATAAAAACTGCAAGGAAACAATTAGTCCAAAGGACTAAAGAAAGGAACACATGAATCTCAGTTTTCATGACAATGAGATCAGAAGAATAAGATGGTGCACTGTTGGCTGCTTTGAAAGGAATCACAATAGGAAATCCTGGAAAGAGTGGGAGAAAAGTGTGGAACAAAACTCAAAATCAAAAAAGTCAGGCTTACAGGTCTGATACATTGTCTTATATACTGCTGAGAATGTTTATGAAAAGTGATGAAAGATTGTTTGATACAGTGTGGAAGATAAGCCCTTCATATTGGAAGGCATTCAAAATACAGCAGGGGAAGAGCTGTCTCCTCAAAATAGCATCAACCTTAATGACAGGGATTGAGTAAAGCTTTCAAGACCTTCATTTCTGATGAAGCATGATTCAAATGAAAAGAAACACTTGTAAAGATCTTTTAATAATTGCAGTGTGGAATGCACAAAGTATGAACCTAGGATAATTGGAAGTTGTCAAAAATGAAAGGCAATGCACACAGATTGATGTTGTAGGAATTAGTAAGCTGAAATGGACTGCTATTTGCCATTTTGAATCAAACAATCATATGGTCTACTATCCTGGGAATGACAAATTGAAGAGGGATGACAGCATAGTCATTATCCAAAAGAACTTTTTCAAGAACTATCCTGAAGTACAATGTTGTCAGTGATAGGATAATATCCATTACAAGGGATACCAGTTAATTCTACTATTTTCAAATTTATGTACCAACCACTAAAGCCAAGGATGAAGAAATTGAAGATTTTTACCAAATTCTGCCCTGTGAAATTGACAAAATATGCAATCAAAATGCATTTATAATTACAGGTCATTGGAATGCAAAAGCTGGTAACAAAGAAGAAACATCAGTCAGTAGCTGGAAAATTTGAACTTAGTAATAGAAATGTTACTGGAGATTACATGATAGAATTCTGCAAGATCAATGACTTATTCATTGTAAATATCTTTTTTAAACAACATAAATAACAATGATACACATCTAGACAAATACTGTCTATGAACTTGGAGTAGACAGTAATTAAATCATCTAACTCTCGAAAAACACAATGTAGACGTTCAACCTCATCATTCAGAACAAGATCAGAGGGTGAGTGTGGAACAGACCACCAATTGTGCATATGAAAAGTTACCGCGAAGCTGAAGATAATAAAAACAAGTAACAAGAGTGAAAATACAACTTTGAATATATCTCACCTGAATTTAGAGACTGTTTTAAAAATAGATTTGACATGTTTAACACCAGTGACCAAAGACCAGACAAGTTGTGGGTTATAATTAAAGACATCCTACCTAAAGAAAGCAAAAGGTTATTAGAAACACAGGAAAGAAAAAATAAAGACAATAATGGATGTCAGAAGAGAGTCTGCAACTTTTTCTTAAACAGAGAGTAGCTAAAGTGAATGGAAGACATGATGAAGTAAAAGAACTGAACAGAAGATTTCAAAGGGTGGCTTGAGATGAAAAAGTAGAATATTACACTGAAATGTGCAAAGACTTGGAATTCGAAAACCAAAAGGGAAGAACTCGCATAGCATTTCTCAAGCTGAAATAATTGAACAAAAAATTAAGCTTCTAGTTGCAATATTGAAGGAGTCTAAGGACAAACTATTGAATGATGCAGGAAGTATTAAAAGAAGATGGAAGGAATGTACAGTCACTGTACCAAAACGAATTGGTCAATGTTCAACCATTTCAGGAGGTAGTATAAAATCAAGACTCAATGATATTGAATGGAGTCCAAACCGCACTAAAAGAACTAGTGAAGAACAAGGTTCCAGGAATTGATGGAATATCCATTGAGACGTTTTAACAAACTGATGCAACCCTGGAAGCACTCACTTGTTTATGCCAAGAGATTTGAAGAACTGGCCAACTCCCTGGAAAAGATCCATACATATGCCCATTCTAATGAAAGGTGATAGACTGTGGAAATTATAAAACAATATCATTAATATTACACACAAGTAAAATTTTGGTGAAGATAAGTAAAAAAATGTTTGCAGCAGTACATTGACAGGGAACTGGCAGAAATTCAAGCCAGATTCAGAAGAGAATGTAGAATGATGGCTATCATTATTAATGTCAGATGGGTTTTGGTTGAAAACAGAGGATACCAGAAATATATTAACCTGTGTTTTATTGACTATGCAAAGACATTTGACAATGCTGATCTTAACAAATTTTGGATAATATTGTGAAGAATAGGAATTCCAAAACACTTAAATAGTGCTTATAAGGATGTGTACATAGACCAAGAGGAAGTTATTCAAATAGAACAAGGGAATATTGCATGGTTTAAAAATCAGGAAAGGTGTTTGTGTAGGGGTTATATCCTTTCACCATACTTACTCAGTCTGTTTGCTGAGCAAATAATCTGAGTTACATGAGGAAGATTGTGGCATCAGAACTGGAGGAAGAATCATCAACATCTTGTGATATGCACATGATACAAACTTGCTTGATGCAAGTGAAGAAAATTTGAAGCACTATGGATGAAGATCAAAGCCTTCAGTATGCATTACACCTCAACCTACAGAAAAGTAAAATCTTCGCAAATAGAGCAATGACAAACATCATGACAAATGTAGAAAAAATTGCTTTTGTCAAGGATTTAATTTTACTTTGATTTACAGTCAATGTCCAAAGAAGCAGCAGTCAAGAAATCAAATAGCATATTGCCCTGGGTAAATGTGCTGCATAATGTGTTGCTTTTTCAATGTATTAAAAAGCAAAGATGTGCAAAGATGTATTGTTGCAGACTAAGATAGGCTTGACCTATCAATATAAGCTGGACAATGAATAAGGAAGATGGAAGAAAAATCAGTTCATTTTAATTGTGGTGTTGGAGAATATTGAAAATACCATGGAATGCCAGCAGAATCAACACATCTGCATTTGAAGAAGTTCACCTGGAATGCTCCTTAGAAGCAAAAATGGCCAGTCTTCCTCTCTGGTACTTTGGTCATATTATCAGAAGGGATCAATCCCCCGGGAAGGACATCATGCTTGGTAAAGTAGAGGGTCAGCAAAAAGGGAGAAGACTCTCAATGAGATGGATTGGCACATGGATTGCAATGATGGGCCGAAGCATAACACTGATTGTGAGGATGGCCCAGGACTGGGCAGGCAGTGTTTTGTTCTGTTATATAGAAGGTCTTTATGAGTCAGAACCCATAGAACATAACAACATGAATAATGATAGCTTTTTATTTTGGTTCAAAGATATATACCTATTATTCATTCTTGTCTTATTAAATGTTGTTGTTGTTGTTATGTGCCTTCCAGATGGACCTGACTCATAGAGACCCCTCCTTGGGTTTCTGAGGCAGTATCTCTATGGAAGTAGATTGCCCAAACTTCCTTCCAAGGAGTCACTGGTGGGTTTAAACCACCAGCTTTCTGGTTAGCAGTCAAGTGCCTTAGGCACTACTCTACCAGAGCTCTTGTCTTATTAAATAGGCCAGAGCTAAAAGAAAATGTGGAATAAATGTGGTCTTAGTCCAAATTTCACTGATAAATCTTTGAACATTTTACTATTAAATATGACGTTTCTGAGGTTGTCAAAGTATTCACGTTGCTTGGTTCTACAATCGATGCCAACGGAAGCAGCAGTCAGGACATTAGATGACATGTAGCACTGGGCAGGTCAGTTGCAAAGGAACTCTTTCAAGTGCTGAGGAGCAAGGATGTCTCCTTGAGGACTAAGGTATGCCTGACACAAGCCATGATATTTCCAATTGCCTCCTATGCATGTGAGAGCTAGACAATGAATAAGGAAGACCAAAGAAGAGTTGATGCTTTTGAGTTGTGGTGCTGGCGAAGAATGCTGAAGGTACCATGGACTGCCAGAAGAACTAACATCTGTCCTGGAAGAAGTGCAGCTGAGATGCTCCTTGGAAGCGAGGATGGTTAGACTTCGTCTCACCTACTTTGGTCATGTTGTCAGAGAGGACCATTCCCTGGAGAAGAATATCATGCTTGGTAAGGTGGAGGGTCGAAGAAGGAGGGGAAAACCTTCAATGAGATGGATTGACACGGTGGCTGTGACGATGCGCTCAAGTATAGCATGGATTGTGGAGCTGACGCGAGATCGGATGGTGTTTCATTCTGCTGTGCATAGGGTCGCTATGAGTTGGAAATGACTCGGCGGCACCTAACAACAACAACTTTGGTTTTTTGTCGATATATTTTCTTCATCAGATTAAAGATGTTCTCCTTAATTTTAAGATTCCTGTTATTTGTCATTAATTATGAAAATTTAAAAAAATTATATTAAATGTGCTCTCTTTTTTTTTTAATCCATTGAGGTTATCATGACATTTTTCTCTTTTATTATATCAGTGTGGTGAATTACATTAGTTTTTGAATGTTAAACTTTCAAGATACATCTAGGGAAATTCCAACTTGGTAGAGAATTATCATTTAAAAATATATTGGAATATAGCATGCCATTACTTTTTTAGACTATTTACATTTATGTTAGAAGTGATAATGACAAATAATATTCCATTCTTACAATGTCTCTGTCAAGATTTGGTATTTGAATTTCTCCTACATGTTAAATTGGTTAGAATAAAATTAACAACTTTTATTCTCACAAAATTTTGTGAAAAATTTATATTATTGTTTTTTTAAATATTTGATTGAAATTACTAACATAATAATTCATGAGTAATTTAGAAGTAATTTACTGTAACTTCTAAATTTCTGTATTTATGGCAATGTTGTAAAAATATATTATTTGCACAATGATCAGAGAATACGCCCTGTATGATATTAAATCTTAAAAGTGTATTGAGCTTTGTCTGACATTATTGGAAGCAGAAAATTCTAGTAGTAACTTTGCAAATGCTTTATTCATTAAATAAAATCTCAGTGATAAAGATATGGAAGTAAATACATTTTAAAATATACATCTGATATCTAAAAGCTTATCGCTATGAGAAAAACTAAAAATAACAAGTTAAATATAGACATTAATTAATTACTTTCTGTGATAATATCACAGTAAAAGTGGTAAAGTAAAATATAGTCATAGCATGGCTAAATACCATATTTCTTGAGACCACGTGCAGTTTTTTATACTTAGGTGAGACTTACATTTTATCGCTTGGTAAAGTATGTATAGTCAATCAAGGCTGAAATTAATTTTTACATTTCCCCCTCATTTCAAACTCTTTGATATTTGTTGTATAACTATAGTCCATGTCTTTTAGCAGTCTATCTCCTTAACCACTTGGCCACCTTTTCCCCTCTTATAGTCCATGTCTTTTAAAGACAGTCAGTGCTTTATACTTAAAAAAAATTAATAATAATGCTTAAGAAAAATAGATCATAGAGTTTTCAGAACAAATGCTTTTATGTTTTCATTGTTTTATGATGTCAAAGTAAACATTAATCCTTCCATTCCTGATAAATAACCCAGCAAAATCTGGTAGGCAGCAGGCCATGCTTGAACCATTTTAAGCAATAAGGAGGATTGGGATGAAAATGTGACAGAGGCAGTTTGAGAGAAAGTTATTATAAAATCTTACAATACACTATTTTTAAGGAAAGTAACAGGAAAAACAATTATGAACACCAAGAGACAAGATTTTATATTTAGCTAGCTCTCTCATTATTATAAAAGGAGCTGTACTGGTATATTGGTTAAGGCATTTGGCTGCTAACCGAAAGGTCAGTAGTCAGAACTCACTAGCTGTTATGGGAAGAAGGATGAGGCAGTTTGCTTCTATAAATATTTGCAGGCTTTAAGCCGAATGGGTGTTGCTATGAGTTGGAATCAACTCACTGGCAGTGAGTTTGATTTTTAGGTTTTCTCACTATTACATGGTAAATTAGTTGGAAAAAAAGAAATAAGTAAAACAATTTATAATTCCTTTTTCTTACATATTATTAAATAAAATACCCTTTTTCTTATTCATTTTCAACTATTTG
This sequence comes from Orycteropus afer afer, assembly GCF_000298275.1. Classification (NCBI taxonomy): domain Eukaryota; kingdom Metazoa; phylum Chordata; class Mammalia; order Tubulidentata; family Orycteropodidae; genus Orycteropus; species Orycteropus afer. Next base: position 1,498,882 of record NW_006921790.1, read on the forward strand.
ATACTTCATGAACACTCTAACACAAAAATCCATCTATTGTAAGAAGAGATTAACAGAATAACATGAAAGAAGTAAGCCATTGTTATAATTTATAAAACCTGTACAATTTAGCACATTAAAGAACATAAGCTTTATGTAAAACACATATTCACCTTGAGAGACTAAAAAATGAATAGTATGTAACTACACAGTAACAGTTTACAAACTTTAAACATGATGCAATTTAAAGATCCTTGTCTATTCCTTCATACTGCCTGCTAAAACGACAAGGAGGCCACATGTTCTGACCTCCTCTAACCCTACAAGGGGAAGGCAGGATTACCAGCAGTAACCCAAGGCCTATTACTGCCAGGCCAGACATGTTGCCTCCCTCCAGTCCTTTCTCCAACCGTTCCTCCCAAGGCACCCACCACCTCTCTCCTGGGTTCGATAATTCACTGCAGTGGCCACACAGAACTCACGGATTACGGGGTTTATTAGGGAAGCACCAGGCTACAACTCAAGTTCAGGAAGAACACTCAGTCTCTCTCCCAGCCCACCGTCCCTCAGCCAACAGTCTCTCACAGTCTCTTTCCCAGCAGTGCTGGTCCCTCGGTGTCTCACTCAGCGATGCATGTCTCTTGCGTCTCTTTCCCAGCAGTGCGTGTCTCTTTCAGGGGCGCGTGTCTCTTTCAGTAGCACGTCTTCCTCCACCAGCAATCAGAGAGAGTTCTGCCTCCAGGAGGCCTCCTTTTGAGCCTGGAAGGGTGGTCAAACTAGCCAATCACAGCATCAGAACTCTAAGCACGTGAGAGAGAGTGGGAACTTCCCAGAACATTGTATTGTGCCACGCCCAACAGAAATAACCCAGGTGGGCGACTTTAAAATCTGGATCTCCTCCGTAGCTAATAGCAATTCCCACCTTAGAGTTTACAAAGACTTATGGGTAGAAAAGCCACACTAAGTAATTTACTACACCGCACTGCCAAAAAAAAAAGTCTAACCATTTTATGTCAATGACTAAAAACAATCAATATGGTATTAAATTCTATCCACTTAATATTTCTAAGAAAAGAAGCACAAGAAATAGGAATATGATAAAAGGTTGATTATTAGTTCCTCCTCATTAAAAATAAACTAAAAGAGCAGGCGCTTCTAAGAGTAGGATGAAATCATTTTTTCATAGCACAAAAGGCAAGATAAGGTCTACAAATTGTAGAAATGTTCTCATAACTTAAAAAAGGTAAAACAAATTCAACCATGGCAAATGAAATTTTTCTTTGAGAAAGAAATTAAACATCCAAATAAAATAATGACAAGGACTTGAAGCACTTACTGATCATGATCTAAGACTACAGCCTTCAGTATGGATTCACTTCATAGATATGTAATATTGAGTATATTAACAATATTAAATATGTCAAAGATTTCATTTATTTGGATCCGCAATCAATCGAGAGTCATAGAAGCAGCAGTCAAAAAATAAATGTATTGCATTTGGCCAATCTGCTGCAAAAAACTTTTTTAAAAGTGTTCACAAGAAAAGATGTCACTTTGAAGATTAAGGTGTGCCTGATCGAAGCCATTATATTTTCACTCGCCTGATATGCATATGAAAGCTGGACAATGAATAAAAAAAACCACGGAACAATAGATACATTTGAATCATGATCTTGGAGAAGAGTATTGAATATACCATGGACTGCCAGAAGAATGAACAAATCTGTCTTGGAGGAAATACAGCTGGAATGCTTCTTAGAAATGAGGATAGTGAGACTTCATTTCACATACTTTCAACATGTTATCAGGAAAGAACTGTGCCTAGAGCAGAACATCATGCTTGGTAAAGCAGAGAGTCAGTGAAAAAGAGGAAAACCCTCAATGAGCTGGATTGACACAATAACTGCAGCAATGGGCTCAAAAATAGCAATGATTGTGAGGATGGCCCAGGACAGGACAGAGTTTCCCTTTGATGTACACAGGATTATTATTAGTCCGAATTCACTTGATGGCATCTAATAACAACATCAAACAAAATATGGTATTTTCCTCAAGTTTCTGTAACAAGTTAATCTAACACCACATATATTTTGTATCCCTCTTGCTGATAAGATTAATAAGAACATTTTTGCCTAGTGTAATGAGATGTATAGGATCCTTTGTCAACTTATTCCAGATAGCAATCACAGCACATTTACGACAGTTTGCTGTTGTTGCTGAAGAGTTTTAGTATGTATCTCACTGCCCTCGAGTCAGAGTCGACTCATAGTGACTCTTTGGGTTTCTGAGGCGGTATCTCTACTGAAGTAGATTGCCCAGTCTTCCTTCCAAGGAGTGGCTGGTGGGTTTGAACTGCCAGTATTCTGGTTAGCAGTCAAATGCCTTAGGCACTACACCACCAGAGCTCCCTTAGTATGTATAGTTTTCATTAAATACAAACATCACACTTCAAATTTCAAACAATAACCTATGTTGTTTTGCAACCATCATAATTGCCATTATCTCATTATTGTCTCAGTGGTCATAATTACCCACACCAGCTTTGAAACAATTAATTATTGCAGGCCTAATATGTAATTGCAAACTCAACTAGGACATTTACCTGATTTTCCCAGTTAATCTTTGCAACAACCTGTAATATAGATAATATTGTTATCAACATTCTACAAAGGAGCAGACTGAATTTAAAGCAGTATGCAGATAGAAAGTAGAGCACTGGTAATTTGACACTCCCCAGTCCGGTATCTAGATGCAGACTATTCATTGTTGTTGTTGTTATGTGCCATTGAGTCGGCCTCAACTCATAGCCACCCTTCCTTGGGATTCTGAGGCAGTATCACTATGGAAGTAGATTGCCCCATCTTCTTTCTGAGGAGTGGCCAGTGGGTTTGAACCGCCAGCCTTCTGGTTAGCAGTCAAGTGCCTTAGACACTGTGCTACTAGAGCTCCCATTCATTAGGTGTACTACTTTATTTTTTCTTCATCAAGGAAAACCCAATTTTGACTGGAAAAAAAAATGAAAAATAAGTAGTTCTTACAGGGAAGTGAGAAGATGGCGAGAATACTATGGAATAGTATGGAAAAGAAAATACATATTTGACAAAAGAGGTGGAAGAGAATGTTCTAGGTTTTTTTTTTTTTTTTCCTTTTTTAAATTTTCTCTAAAGATTTTTCAAAGAACAGCAGGAACATGAACATTGAAAAAAGAGAGAAAAAAAGAGAAAGATTCCAATTAGTAAGCTTGTATTTGGTCCACGTGTCGTAAGTCTTCTGAGATTTCCTTTGGCTCTTATTTAGCAAAACTATACTCAATATTGGTAGCGTAGTACCTAAGGCACTTGACTGCTAACCAGAAGGCTAGTGGTTCAAACCCATCTGCCACTCCTCGGAAGGAAGATGGGGCAATCTACTTCCGTAGTGATACTGCCTTGGAAACCCAAGGAGGGGTCGCTGTGAGTCGGGGCCAACTCGACAGCACATAACAACAACAACAATACTCAATATTTTGTTAAAATTCCCAAGGTACATGCAAATTTACTGCGCATTTGTCAGTGATGCATTTTTCATAAATACTTTATGAGAAGATAGGGAATTAGATTGCATTGCACAGAACATGACAATCTTCACTTATATTTTCTTTAAGGAGTCTTGGTTAAATACTCAGCTACTAACCAAAAGGTTGACAGTTGGAATCCTACCAGAGAGGCTTCAAAATAAAAGCCTAGTGATCTATTTCCAAAGAGAAACAGCTGTCAAAACGCTACACAGTATAATTTTACACTGCAACACATATTGTCCCCAGGAGTTGAAATTAACTCAAGGGTGAAATTAACTCAAGGATATTCTCTTTAAACATCTCTATCTTTATCCCTGAAGTGGTTGCCAATGGTCATATTTCTTTTTCCTTAGTTCATATAGTAGCTATACTCTCCAGTGCTGTCAAGAGTAAGTTAGCACTGGTCATTTAATGGAAACAAATAAAACAAAACAAAACAAAATCTATTAATTAGTAGAATCTAAGCATCATTGTATTATAAAGCATTATCAGACCATATATTTTCTTTGCCCAGAGTTGTGAATGTGTACTCATGATTCTGAGATTGTTGTTGTTGATATGTGCCACCGAGTCGGACCCTACTCATAGAAACCCCTCCTTGGGTTTCCGAGGCAGTATCATTATGAAGTAGATTGTCCCATCTTCCTTCCAAGGAGTGGCTGGTGGGTTAACAGGTAATAATTCAAAGGAACTAGGAGCTCCTATTGGAGAGTGGGTAGAGAGTTCTGCATTCAATGAGAAAAAAAAATAATTCTCCATATTTTAAGTACATTTATAATTTTTGCTTATTTCACTTTTGTTTTCTGACTTAGCCAGTTTCCCAAATTTCAGCAGAAGGATAAAATCTTATTCTCTCTCTCTCTCTCTTTTTTTTTTTTTTTTTTTTGTTCCATATAGAAGAAAACAGTGGCAATCAGGCAGAGAATATAAATAGGAATATTTTAGAAAGGTGGGTCAGGGTAATTCCTGATAAGGTAATGCCTTAAATATCACTTTTCCTAAATTTAAGTTGCATGTATTTATAATATCTAAACTATATTCCAAACTGGTTATAAAGAAAGACATATAAAGAAAGCAAACAAACAGAAAACCAAAACTTTTACCTCATATGAAGTATGCATAAATAATATGTGAGATATTAGATCTATGTCATATATAAGGAGCCCTGGTGGTGCAGTGGTTAAGTACTTAGCTAATAAAGGAAACGTTGGTGATTCAAACCCATGAGCTGCTCTGAAGATGAAAGATGAGACATTGTGCTTCCCAGAAGTTTACAGCCTTGGAAACCTTATGGGGAAGTTCTATTTAGTCCTATGAAGTTATTATAATCCAGAATCCACTCAACAGCAAGGGGAAAATGTCATGTGTGTGTGTGTGTGTGTGTGTGTGTGCGCGCACGTGCGTGCGTATGCATACATATCTATATGTAGCTCTACTGGTGTAGTGATTAAGGCATTCAGCTGCTAACGAAAAGGTCAGGGGTTTGAATTTACCAGCTGCTCTGTAGGAGAAAGATGGGGCTCTTCTTCCACAAAGATTTGCAGCCTTGAAAACCCAGTGGGGTCACTATGAGTCAGAATTTACTCGATAGCAGTGATTTTTTTTTGTTGTTGTTTTTTATGTATATAGATATAGGTAAATTTGTTATTTTTTTTAATTTTTTTTTTTTTTTACTGTCAGGTTTTTGGTGATAAACTTGAGAAAGAGCAGCATAATTTATCTATAGTCAATGTGATAAAATAATTACAGTTTATCTGTCTTCCCAAAATATTACATACAACTTTTCAATAAGGAACCCTGATGGCATAGTAGTTACAAAATTTGTCTCTTCACTGAAAGTTCAGTGGTTCAAACTCATCAGCTGTGTCATGGAAGAAAGACGTCTGCTTCTATAAAAATTTATAGTCTTGAAACCCCTACAGAGAATTTCTACTCTTCTGTATGGTCATCATGAGTTGGAATCAAATGAACTTACTAGCAATGAATTTGGTTTCATTTGGTACATACTATTTAAAGCGAGGTCCATGCATTTTACAGTGTTATTTCTTACGTTACTAATTATATGCAGCCATGTGGCTAGACACTGTGAAACTTCAACAAAACCAAAAGCCAAATCGATTCCTGTTATGCCAGTTCTAACTCATTGTGACCTCGTGTGTTACAGAGTAAAAACTGCTGCATAGAGTTTTATCAGCTGTAATCTTTACTGATGCAGATCACCAGTTTTGTGTGTGTGTGTGTATTTCAACTGGGTGGGTTCCAACCACTAATTAACCTTTAATATAGCACCCAGTTCAAAACCTGCTTGTGCTACTCAGTGGTGTAGTGCCTAAAGCATTTGACTGCTAACCAGAAGGCTGGAGATTCAAACTTACTAGCCACTCCTCGGATGGAAGATGGGGCAATCTACTTCTGAGGAGATACCACCTCAGAAACCCAAAGAAGGGTCGCTATAAGTTGGATTGAGTCGATGGCAGTGAGTTTGGTTTTTGGTTTGAGGTGTTGTAGAGTTGTTTGCAACTCATAAAGACACTATGTACAAAAGAATGAAACACTGCCCAGTGCTGTGCCATCCTCACAATCATTGCTGTGTTTGAGTCCATTGTTGTAGCCACTGTGTGTCTATCTATTTGAAGGTCCTCCTCTTGTTTATTGACCTACTTTACCAAGCATAATGACCTTCTTTAAGGTCTTGTCCTTATTGACAATATGTTAAAAATACATAAAAGGAAGTTTTGTCATCCTCTCTCATAAGGAGCATTCTAGCTGTACTTTTCCCAAACCAGATTTGTTTGTTCTTCCGGCAGTGCATGGTATATTCAATATTCTTCATCAGCACCATAATACAAAGACATCAATTATTTTTTGGTCTACCCTGTTCATTGAGCTGTGTATGCTTATGAAATGATTGAGATGCCATGGCTTGGGTGAGGCCGACCTTAGTTCTCAAAGTAACATTTTCGCTTTTCAACACTTTGAAGAGGTCTTTTGCAGCATATTTGCATAATGGAATATGTTGTTTTATTTCCTGATTGCTGATTCCATGAGCATTCATTGTAGGTCCTAGCAAAATGAAATCCTTGACAATGTCAATATTTTCCATGTTTATCCTAACGTTGCTTATCGATCCAGTTGTGAGGGTTTTTGTTTTCTTTATGTCGAAGGGTAATCCATACTGAAAGCTACAGTCATTGATCATCTTCAGTAAGTGGTTCAAGTCCTCTTTGCTTTTAGCAAGCAAGGTTGTGTCCTCTGCTTATCATAGTTGTTAATTAGTCTTTCACGTTCTTCTCTGTCCAGCTTCTCAGATTATTTGCTCAGCATACTGAAAGAATAAATATGGTGAAAGGTTATAACCCAGATGCACATCTCTCATGATATAATATATGTTGTTGTTGTTTGGTGCCATCAAGTCAGTTCTGACTCATAGTGACACTACGTACAACAGAAAGAAATACTGCCCAGTCATGTGCCAGCTTCATAACTGAATCCATCTTTGAGACCACTGTGACAATCTGTGTCATTGAGGATCTTCCCTTTTTTCACTGATCAAACATGATATTCTTCTCCAGGGAAATATCCCTTCTGACAATATGACCAAAGTAGGTGAGATGAATTCTGGCCATTCTCACTTTCAAGGAGCATCCAACTGCACTTCTTCCAGGACAGATTTGTTCATTCTTCAAGCAGTCCATGGTACTTTCATTATTCTTTGCCAACACCACAATTCAAAAGCATCAATTCTTCTTCTGTCTTACTCATAGTCCAGCTTTCACGCGCATGTGAAGCTGTTGAAAATACCATGGCTTGAGTTAGGCCCATCTTACTCTTCAAAGAAACATCTTTATTATTCAGTGCTTTAAAGAGGTCTTTTGCAACAGATTTGTCAAGTGCAATACATTGCCTGTTATCTTGACTCCTGCATCCATTGATGTTGATTCTGGAAACAAGTAATATGAAATCTTTGACAACTTTAGTCTTTTCTCCATTTATCATGATACTGCTTATTGGTCCAGTTGTGAGGATTTTGTTTTCTTTATGTTGAGGTATAATCCATGCTGCAGACTCTAGTCTTTAATCTACATCAGTAAGTGCTTCAAGTCATCTTCACTTTTAGCAAAGAAGGTTGTGTCATCTGCATATCTCAGGTTGTTAATGAGTCTTCCTCCAATCCTGATACCGTGTTCTTCTTTGTATACTTCTTTGTATAA
>NW_006921790.1:1506727-1511714 GCF_000298275.1 Orycteropus afer afer
TATATAAACTCTGGTAGTATAATGCCTAAGGGACTTGATTGCTAACCAGAAGGCTGGTGGTTCAAACCCACCAGCAACCCTCAGAAAGAAGACCAGCAACCCTCAGAAAGAAGGTTGGGAAATCTACATCCTTAGTGATACCTTGTCAGAAACCTAAGGAGGGGTCTGTTGCTATGAGTCAGTCTGACTCCATGAATATAAATGAACATTTCTTATCAATAACTTTTCATATCTTCGGGTTTTTTTAAAAAAAATTTATTGTGATTTGGGTGAAAGTTTACAGAGAAAAATCATTTTCCATACAGCAGTTCATACACATTTTGTCTCATGACACATTAAGTGTAATTCCCCACAATGTAACAGCTCTCTTCCCACTTCCTCCCCATAATTACCCCTTCCCTGTGTCCTTCCCTCCCATAGACTCCTGCCCCCTGAGCTATCTCCCTGTGCAAACACTGTCCTTCTGTTCTCCCATGATTAATCTCTCCCAGAACTGTATCTACCTGATGTAAATGTTCACTAGTGTCCTATGAGTTGGTGTAAATTGATGACATCATTTTTTTTTTAATGTCAGGATGGAGATTTTTCTCTAATTTTTATCTCATGTTGAAAAATGTGGCCATATATGCAATTGTGAAGATTGAAGAATACACTCTGCAGTATGGATTACATTTCTATATAAAGAAAACAAAAATCCTTACAACTGGACCTATAAACAGCATCAAATGAATGGAGAAAAGATGGAAGTTGTCAAAGACTTCACTTGCTTGGTTCCACAATCAATGGCAATGGAAGCAGAAGTCAGGACATCAGACAATGTATAGCACTGGGTAAATCAGCAGCAAAGGACCTCTTTCAAACAATGAAGAGCAAAGATGTCTCCTTGAGGCCTAAGGTGTGCTTGACACATGCCATGGTATTTTCAATCACCTTATAAGCATGTGAGAGCTGGACAATGAAAAAGGAAGACTGACAAAAAGTTGCTGCTTTTGAATTTGGTGCTGGCAAAGAATGTTAAAAGTGACATGGATTGCTAAAAGATCTAACAAATCTGTCCTGGAGGAAGTGCAGCCAGAATGCTACTTGGACGTGCGGATGGCCAGACTTCATCTCACTTACTTTGGTCATGTTGTCAGAAGGGACCATTCCCTGGAGAAGGATGTCATACTTGGTAAGGTGGAGGGTTGCTGAAAGAGGGGAAGGCCCTCAACAAGATACATTGACACAGTGGCTTTGGCGATGGGCTCAGGTATAGCAGGGATCGTGGAACTGGCACAGGACCGGGCAGTGTATCGTTTTTCTGTTTATAGGGTCTCTATGAGTTGGAAATGACTTGACAGCACCCAACAACAACAACATATGCAATTGTAACAAAATAGAACTTTTAAACCACAAACTATAATTAAAACTTCTGTCTCCATTGAGAATAGTTAGTAGTTTCACAATCTTACTAGGAAAACTATATGGATAGTTCAAAAAAAGAATAGGGATGATAATGTTAAATTACAAGAAAAATCTGACAGGATAAAAGAGAAATCTTCATAACAATAGTTTAGTTCCCACCTTAGTGACTATACTGTAATGTTTTTCAAGTTGAAGAAATAGTAACGACAAAAATACATGAGCAATGGTCCTCAGCTACCACTGTCAAACACTCGGAGGGGGGTCTGTGTAGGAGATCCTGGATAGAATAGGAGAATAATGTGCAACAAAACTCAAAACCATTAAAAAAAAAAAAAAAAAAAAAGATCAGTTTTGCTGGTCTGGTATAGTCTGGTGAGACCCCTGAGACTATGGACCCTAGCTACCCTTCAAGTCTGGAATTGAACTCCCTCATGTGGCTTCCAGCCAAATAATAGACAGACACATGGGCTAAACATTTATATCAGGTAGACATACTCCTTGGAGGGATCAATCATGGGAGAAAATAAAGGAGTATATGCACAAGGAGACAGCCTGGGGGGCAAGAGTGCATGGGAGGGAAGGACACAGGGAAGAAATAACTATGGGGAGGAAGTGGGAAGAGAACTGCTATGCTACACTGTGGGGAATTGTAGGTAATGTCATGAGACAAAACATGTATGAACTACTGTATGGAAAATGAATTTACTCTGTAAACTTTCATCCAAATCAGAATAAAATTAAAAAAAAAAAAAATGACCAAGGGTTTCCAATGTACTTGAATTTACAGAAGTGATCATTCCAAAAGTTGAGATTCTGTTCTCCAACTTCCAAAGTATCACATTGAGCTGTCAGAGAAGAACTTGGAGGGCCTGAACCCCTTCTATCTGTTACCTGTTAATGAATTGTTTACAAAACAGATAATACTCTAACTCATATTCTGAGTATTATTTTTAATGTTGTTACATAGGAGAAAAAGTACTAATATATTTTCTAATGAAATATAAGAGGAATCAGAAATAATACTAACAGTCATAATATTAATAAAAACAGAAATCAGAGTTATTCCTGGCCTGGATATTTAATTATATTTAGATACAATACTATTTGTCAGCCTTTGCAGACCATTAGCTAGCAGCCTACTGTCTTACCTGCCTGTCTTGGATTTGTCAGCCTATATGGCAATGTGAATTAGAAGCTTCCACCCTGAGGACCCTGCAGGTGTGAGAGCTGGAAAAAGCCTCCAGCTTGAAGTTTGATCCAAGTCCATTGCCCACCCCTGAGACATAGCAGTTGGGGCTGGATTAAGATATAGAGGGCCCTACACCTCCCCGAGAGCCAGTGCCTGGAATTCAGACTTCTAACCTCCAGAAGATATCCGAATAACCCCAAGGACACTCCAGACCTGGACTACTGAAAACGTGCGACATTCCCCTTGTTACTCTAATACCCCATACCCGCTTGGTGAACAGAGGTTCAGCCATCCCCCACTCCCACCCACCTTTTGGGCCTGCAGGAACTCCATCCCACTCTGTGTGCTTGGACAGAGACTGGGTGCCCTGCCCTGCCCTCCCTCGATTTTTTTTTCCTTTTTCTTTTTTCTGGTTTTTAGTTTACTTGCTTTTGTCTGTTTTAAAACTACTACTATTATTAATACTTTTATCCTTTTTACCGTTATTCCCCTCCTAGGTCCTAATTTTCAACTTTTTCTTTTCCCTGTTCCTTGTTGCAAACTATTTTTTTTCTTTTTTCTCATGGTTAACCTCGTTCCTTGTTTTTCTTTTTGCATTTTTCCCATTTTTTCATCATTCTTCTCCTTCTCTGCCTTTTTTTTCTTATTGCCCCAGATTTTGCTGGTTTTCTTGCTTTTTTTTTTTTTTTTTTTCCACTGACCTTTTTGTTTGTCTGGAGGGCACAGCCATTTTGAATGTTTACAAGTGGTGGCCATTTTGGTTATTCCAAGTGACCAAGGGCACAGCCATTTTGAATGTTACAAGTGGCAACCATTTTGGATTTTAAAGTGATAGAATTCTCATTCAGATTCCAGAGACCTAAGAACAGGCAGCAAGGTGGGAAGCAGGGAGAGGACAAAAAAGGCAAAGGGGACTGGAACAGGTCAAGGAGTTAGCCACAGGGATCCAGGTAAGGGTGGTTGGAGGGGTTTCCAACAGCTAAGGGAAACAAACATGTCTGTTGGTTTGTCCTACTGTGGTGATGTGTTGCTGTGAGTCTTGAGGCTGTGCCACTGGTGTTTCAAACAAAGTGGGGTGCACCTGTTGTACAGGTATCAGCCCAGCTTGCAGACTGAGACAGACTAGGAAGAAAGAGGAGGCCATTCACTTCTCAAAGAACTGGCTGGGGAAAACCTTATGAATAGCAGAGAAACACTGTCTGATACATTATTGTGCAACAACAATGACCAGAAACCAGATGAATTGTGGGATGACATCAAGAGCATCATCCATGAAGAAAGCAAGAGGTCGCTAAAAGGACAACAAAAGAAAAGAAGACCAAAATGAATGGCAAAAGAGACTCTGAAATTTGCCCTTGAGTGGAGAGTAGCTAAAGCAAATGGAAGAAATGACAAGATAAAAGAATTGAAGCAAAGATTTCAAAGAGCAGCTCGAGAAGACAAAGACAATTACTTTAATGAAATGTTCAAAGACCTGGAGTTAGAAAAACAAAAAGGAAGAACTTGCTAGGCATTTCTCAAACTGAAATAATTGAAGAAAAATTTAAGCCTTGAGTTGCAATATTAAAAGATTCTAAGGGCAAAATATTGAATGATGCAGGAAACATCAAAAGAAGGTGGAAGGAATACACACAGTCACTGTACCAAAAAGAACTGGTTGATCTTCTTCCATTTCAGAAGGTGGCATATGATCTAGAACCAATGGTGTTGAAGGAGGAAGTCAAAGCTGCAATGAAGGCATTGGCAAAGAACAAGGCTCCAGGAATTGATGGAAATTGAAATTGAGATATTTCAACAAATGGATGCCACACTGGAGGCACTTACTCGGTTATGACAAGAGATTTGGAAGACAGTTACTTGACCAACTGACTGGAAGAGATGCATATTTTTGCCCATTCCAAAACAAGGTGATCCCACACAATATGGTAATTATCAAACAATATCATTAATAACACACGCAAGTAAGGTCTTACTCAAAATAACTCAAAAATGGTTGTAGCAGTATATTGACAGAGAACTTCCAGAGGTGCAAGCTGGATTCAGAAGACATGGAACAAGGGAAATCATAGCTGCTGTTAGATGGAATACCAGAAAGATGTTTATTTGTGCTTTATTGACTATGTAAAGACATTTGGCCAAAAGCACCCCACTTCAGCCTGGTACTAGGGCTGTCTACTCCACTAGATTGCTTGGTGAACAGTCAGCCCAGGCTGAGACTGGACATTTGGTGCCCAGACTGTTACTGAACAAAATATTGTGATCTCTCAATTAATCCTGGGTCTCCGGGAGCAAGGTAAGCACAGGCGGGCTTGTGCTTACTCACTGATCTGCACTGAACACTTTCCCTTGTTACCCTCCCGAGAGGGACCGGGTCTCCGGGAGGAAGGTAAGCAA
>NW_006921790.1:1514698-1524231 GCF_000298275.1 Orycteropus afer afer
AGAATGGCCAGATTTCGTCTCACCTATTTTGGTCAGGTTGTAAGAAGGGACCATTCCCTGGAGAAGGATGTCATGCTTGGTAGGGTGGAGGGTCGACGAAATTGGGGGAGGCCTTCAAGGAGATGGATTGATATAGTGGCTGCAATGATGGGCTCAAGTATAGCAGGGATAGTGGGGCTGGCGCGGGATCGGGCAGTGTTTTGTTCTGCTGTGCATGGGCTCACTATGAGTCGGAAACGACTCAATGGCACTTAACAACAACAACAACAAAGGCATTTGATTGTGTGGATCATGACAAATTATGGAGAACATTGAGAAGAATGGGAATTCCCAAACACTTGATTGTACTCATGAAGAAACTGTACCTTGACCAGAAGCTGTCATTAGAATGTAACAAGGGGACACTGCATGGTTTAAAATCAGGAAGGGAGTGCATCAGGGTTGTGTCTTTTCCCCATACTTATTCAGTCTATACACTGAGCAAATAATCCGAGAAGCTGGACTATATGAAGAAAAATGTGGAATCAGGATTGGAGGAAGAATCATTAACCACCTGAGATATGCTGATGATACAAATTTGCTTGGTGAAAGTGAGGGTGACTTGAGGCACTTACTGATGAAGATTGAGGAACACAGTCTGCAGTATGTTACATCTCAATATAAAGAAGACAAAAATCTTCGTAACTGTACCAATAAGCAGCATCATGATAAATGAAGAAAAGATTGAGGTTGTCAAAGAATTCACATTGCTTGGTTTTATAATCAAGTCCCATGGAAGCAGCAGTCAGGACATTAGATGATGTGTAGCACTGGGCAAGTCAGCTGTGAAGAAACTGTTTCAAGTGCTGAGGAGCCAGGATATCTCCTTGAGGACTAAGGTGAGCCTGACACAAGCCATGATATTTCCAATCACTTCGTATGCATCTGAGAGCTGGATAATGAATAAGGAAGACCAAAAAGAGTTGATGCTTTTGAGTTGTGGTGCTGGTGAAGAATGCTGAAGGTACCCTGGACTGTCGAAAGAACTAACAGATCTGTCCTGGAGGAAGTACAGCTGAGATGCTCCTTGGAAGCAAGGATGTCTAGATCTCACCTACTTTTGTCATGTTGTCAGAGAGGACCATTCCCTGGAGAAGGATGTCATGCTTGGTAAGGTGGAGGGTCAATGAAAGAGGGGAAGGCCTTCGACGAGATAGATTGACATGGTGGCTGCAACAATGTGCTCAAGTGTAGCGGTGTTTTGTTCTGCTGTGTATGGGGTAGCTATGAGTTAGAAATGACTCAATGACACCTCACAACATTAACAGGATACAATACTCTGAAGAACCCTACACTACTTCCTAGCTAAATTAATTTTTGTTCTTTATGAGAAATGCATTAGAGAGTGAAATTAAATACAAAACAAAACAAAAAAATCACCATGTGGGAAGAATCCTAAAACAGGGGAAAATGCCAGAGTTTTACAGGATACCTTTCTCCAAATGCTCACCAAATTTGCTTTGATTTTTTCATGCATATTTCTTGGATCATGGTGTCTGGGAAATTGCAACTCTTTGATTTGGCTTACCTAATGTTAAAATATTTGATGTGTATTAAATATTAAATGTATTTTTAAATAGCTTGAAATCCTTTAACATTTATTAGTGACATATAAAAGTTTACTACTTCAGTTAGTTTATTAAAAGAGTAGAATTTCAATTGGTCAATATAAGTTAATTTATCATAAAAAATAATCATTTCACCTGTTTACATCCTGAATGGTATGCCAAAATATATTTATTCTTCCTCTAAAAACCCAAAATTTTTTACTGCCTTTTATACAACTCATATCAAAAGTGCTCCATATCAAATATTTCTAGAAAAAAAATGAATATATTCATGACCATTTAAAGTTTGGAAGTTCATCTTTTTACATACATAGTTGTATGTGCTATAAGAATGTCTGTATATTTAATAGAGCTGACGGGGGTCAAGTTATGATAATTTATTAGCCACAGCCAACCAACTTAAAGGAGAGAGTTGTTGGGCTTGGGACAATGGTCACAGGGGACATCAAGCACAACTGACATAATGTACTACACTAAAACATTGTTTTACACCCTATTTTGGTGAGTAGTGACTGGGGTCTTAAAAGCTTGCAAGCAGCCATCTAAGATGCAAAATTTGGTCTTTCCTCATCTAGAGTAAAGAAGAATGGAGAAAACCAAGACACATGGAAATAATTAATCAAAGGTATTGGTGGATCATGGGAATCTGCAACCCACATGGTCCTGATACCAGAGCTACACAGTACCAGGTACCACTGTCAACCACTCAGAAAGGGATTAATGTAACAGATTCTGGATAGAAAGGAAAAAATATGGAATAAAACTCAAAATCATAAAAGAGACCACCAGGCTTCACTGTAGAAACCATGCAGTTGAGAAGACAATGAAATTATGTATATGAAACCCAAAGGGGGGAAAAATTACCAACAACAAATTACATACCCAGCAAAATTGTCCCTCAAATATGATGGTGAAGTTTGGGCATTTCCAGATAAATAGAAATTAAGGATATTTGTTAAAACCAGACTAACCTTACAAAAAATGTTAAATGGAATCTGTTAGGCAGAGAACTGGCAACAGTAGACAACATCTGATAATTAACAAACATTATGACATAACAGAAACCAACCAAGTTATAGAATACCCAAAGTAAAATAAACTACAAAACTATACACAGGGAACTAGAGACATCAATTCATAAATGAACACAACTATAAACCAAATAAAATAAAAAAAAAAGAAAAGAAAAGAAACCCACTGATTTTGAGTCAAATCAGCAAATCAGACTCATAGTGACCCCTCTTTGGGTTTCCAAAGCTGTATCACTATGTAAGTATATTGCCCAACCTTCCTTCTGAGGAGTGGGTGGTGGGTGTGAAGTGCCAGCCTTCTGGTTAGCAGTCAAATGCCTTGGACACTACATCACCAGTGCTCACTACACAATAACACTGAGGAAAAAGAAGATACAGAGAGGTGCACAGGAGGTACAGATTACAAAGATAAATGGTTTTACATAGACAATACTGCATGACCAGTAATAACAAACAGTAATGTTCAGCATGATACACATATGGACAAGATAAATGATCAGGTATGCCTAGGCAAAAGAGATTATATCCATGACCATATATAAGTTTGGAAGACAATATTTGTGCATACATATTTGCGCATCCTATGCAAAAACTAAAACCAAACTCATTGCCTTTGAGTCAGATCCAACTAATAGTGACCCCCCCACTGGATTTCTGAGGCTGTATCACTACAGAAGTAGATTGCACAGTCTTCTTTCTGAGGAGTGGCTGGTGGGATTGAACCACCAACCTTCTGGTTAACAGTCAAATGCCTTAGGCACTATACCATCAGAGCCCCTGTGCATGCTATAGGAATGTGCATATAGGAATGTGTATATATATATAATATAGCTAATGGGACAAAATTATGATAACTTCTTACCCACAGCCAAACACCCTGAGAGAATGAGTCATTGGTTCCACGGGTTGAAGACCATGGTCATGGGGGACTTCATGCTCATTTCCATAACATACCACACAAAAAACATTGTTCTACATCTTACTTTGGTAAATAGTGACTGGGGTCTTAATAGCTTGCAAGTAGCAATATAAGATGCTGCAATTGGTCTCTCCTTGTCCAGAGAAAATAAAAATGAAGAAAACCAAAGAAGCTTGAAAACGATTAGTCCAATCATGAGAACCTCAGCCTACCTGACTCAGACCAGAGCTAGATGGTGACTGACCACTCGTAAAGGGATCAGAAAAGGAGATCCTGGATAAAGTGGGAGAAAACATGGAACAAAATTTAAAATTATAAAAAAAAAAGTCCAGCTGACTTTTCTGATAGTGACTGGTGAAACTCCTGAGACTATGGTCCCAAGCCACCCTTCAGGCCTGGAATTTAACTCTCTCCCCCAGCTTCCAGCTAAGCAATAAGCATACAAGTTGAACATTTACACCAGGTAAGTACACTCCTTAGAACAATCAATCATACAAGATTAGAAGAATAGTATTTGCACAGGAAGATAGCTCAACCAGCAGTAATGCATAGGAAAGAATAACACAGAGAATAGGTAACCACAGGGAGGAAATCTGAAGAGAATTGTTACATTATGGGGATTACAATCAATATCATGAAAGGAAACAAACTGTGTATGAAGAGTTGTGTGGAAAATGAAGCTCTGTAACCTTTCACTCAAATCAGAATTAAAAAAAAAAAAAAAAAAAGGACACCAGGGTTTGGAATGACTTAAGGGGACATTAGATCCAAATTCAAGACAAGAAATATCTTAAAATAAATGTTACTAAATAATATTTACTAAAAGTCTTATGAACATACTTGCCTTGGGGGTGGTGGGAATAGAGATCCAGAGTATATATCAAAAGTAGAATTTTCAGACTAAGACACACTAGGAAAAAGGACATGACCAGGTCCAATTCTGAAAAAAAATGGCCACTGAATATCTTATGAATAGGAGGGAAACATTGTCTGACATAGTGCCCAAAGGTGAGCCCCTCAAGTTGGAAGGCACTCAAAATATGACTGGCGAAGAGCTGCTTCTCTAAATAGAGTGGACCTTAAAGACATGAATGGAGAAAAACTCATTTGCTGATGTGGCATGACTCAAAATGAGAAGAAACAGCTTATTCATTCATAATCAGAATAAGAAATGTATGAAGTATGGGTCAAGGAAAATTGGAAGTTGGCAAAAATGAAATGGGATGCGTAAAGATTGATATTCTAGGCATTAGTGAGCTGAAATGAACTGAAATAGACCATTATGAATTGGATAATCATATGGTCTACTATGTCAGGAATGAAAAACTGAAGAATGAAGTCACATTCATCATCAAAAAGAACATTTTAAGATCTATCCTGAGTGTGTGTGTGGGTGTGCTGCCATGCCCAAGAGGGAGAAGAATGGGATCTGCCAGGCCAAGGGGGTGAGGTCACCACTCAGAGGAATTAGGGGACTGGAGCCACCCAGGGGAGGAGACCTGTACAGATACCACCCATTAAAGATCTGTACAGGTACCAAGCTGACAAGAGGTGGAATTGTGGTGGTTATGTTTGTGTGTCAGCTTGGCTGGGCCTGGTTGAGTGACTGGGCAGCTGGTAGTAGTTATTCCCCATGATGAAACTGGCAATAAACTCCATGGTGGGATCTACCACAAGCAGCTGAGTAGCTGTTTTGGGTATGTGGTCTACTTCCCGTATATAAGAAGCAGCTTTGGGAATGGTCTCTAGCCTATGATACACTTGGACCCTGC
Source organism: Orycteropus afer afer (assembly GCF_000298275.1). Lineage (NCBI taxonomy): Eukaryota > Metazoa > Chordata > Mammalia > Tubulidentata > Orycteropodidae > Orycteropus > Orycteropus afer. The sequence goes on from NW_006921790.1 coordinate 1,520,028, forward strand.
ATGTAGCCATGTCATTGATCAGCAGCCTGCCATGCTCTGCCGACCCTTGGACTTACAGTAGATTTAAATTAATGGCCTGCCATATGGTTTGCTAACATTGGGACTGCACCTTTTTATTTGTTGACCTTGGGCTTGTTAGCCTCAGCAGCCAGTAGCTGCCTGAATGAAGAGATGCCTCTAGCTTCAGTGGGCTAGGAGCAAGAGGCAAAGCTGAAGCCCAGGGTCAAGGGGCTTTAATCCAGCCCCTAGAGGCTGGCACTTTGAACGTGGACTTTTAGCCTCCAGATTGTGAGAGAATAAACTCCTGTGTGTTAAGGCCATCCCATTTGTGGCATATTCTTGTCAGAGTGGCAGTAGGTAACCAGAATATCAGGAATGAAAAACTGAAGAAGAATGAAGTCACATTCATCATCAAAAAGAACATTTCAAGATCTATCCTGAACTACAATGACATAAGCCATAGGAAAACATCCATATTTCTAAAAGGAAGCCTAGTTAATATTACTATTAGCCAAACTTATGCACCAACCACTAAAGGCAAAGATACAAAAACTGAAGATTTTTACCCAGTTCTGCACTCTGAAATTGACCAAACATGCAATCAAGATTCACCAATAATTACTGATGATTGGAATATGAAAGTTGATTAAAAAAAAAAAAAAAAAAAGCATTGGTATTTGGAAAATATTGCCTTATTGATAGAAATGTTGCCTGAAATTGCATAATAGAATTTTGCAAGACCAATCAGATATTCATTGTAAATAGCATTTTTCAATAACATAAAACACTTTGGCCTTGCCTGATGGAATGCACAGGAATCAAATCAGCTACATCTGTAGAAAGAGAACATGGAGAAACTCAGCATCATCGCTCAGAACCAGACCAGGGGCCGATTGTAAAACAGACCATGAATTTCTCACATGCAAGTTTAAATTGAAGCTGAGAAAAATTAAAACAAGTCCACAAAAGCCAAAATATAGCCTTGAGTACATCCCACCTGAATTTAGAGACCATTTGAAGAACAGATTTGAGGCATTTAACACCAATGACTGAAGATTAGATGAGTTGTGGGATGACATCATGGACATCACACATGAAGAAAGCAAAAACACCAAACCCAATCCACTGCCATCAGGTTGATTCTGACTTATAGGCACCTTAAAGGACAGATAAGAACTGCTATATACTGTTTACAAGGCTGTACAGTTTTATAGAATTAGAGTCTTCTGTTTCTCACAGAGGGTTAAATTGTGGGAAGAGCTGCCGACTTACTTGCTAGCAGCCAGATACTTTAACTATTACTCCACTAGAGCTCCTAAAGAAAGCAAGAAGTCATCCAAAAGATAGGAAAGGAAGAGAGGACAAGAATGGATGTCAGAAGACACTGAATACTGCTTTTTAAAGAAGAGAAGCTAAAGCAAATAAAATAAATGAAGAGCTAAAAGAGTTGAACAGATTTCAAAGAGGGGCTTGAGAACACAAAGCAAAGCATTATGATGAAATGTCCAAAACGCTAGAATTAGAAAATCAAAGTGGAAGAACATGTTCAATATTTCTCATGCTGAAAGAACTGAAGAAAATAATTAAGCCTCCAGCTACAATACAGGAGGAGTCTATGGGCAAAATATTGAAAAACCCAGGAAGCATAAAAATAAATTGGAAGGAATACACAGAGTCACTGTACCAAAAAGAATCTGTAGATGTTTAACCATCTCAGGAGGTAACATATGATCAATAAATAATGTTATTGAAGCAAGGCATCCAAGCTGCAATGAAAAATTTTGTGTAAAAAAAAAAAAAAAAAAAAAATCTCTGGAAATTAATGGAATGTTACTGAGAAATTTCAACAAGTGCACACAACACTGAAAGTACTCAGTTGTTAATGCCAATAAATATGGAAGATAGTAACCTGGCCAACTGACTCGAAGAGATCCATATGTGAGCCCATTCCAAAAGAAAAGATGATCCAATGAAATGTGGAAATTATTGAACAGTATCATTAATATCAAATACAAATAAAATTTTGCTGAAGATAATTCAAAAATGGTTGTAACAGTACATAGATAGGAAACTCCCAGAAATTCAAGCTAGATTCAGAAGAGGACATGGAATGAGAAATGTCATTGCTGATGTCAGGTGGATCTTGGCTGAAAGCAAAGAATAGTAGAAAGATATTTACCTGTGTTTTATTGACTATGGAGGGCATTCTACCGTGTGGGTTATAACAAATTATATATAAGACAGAGAAGAATGGGAATCCAGAACACTTAATTGTGCTCATGAGGAACCTGTACATAGATTAAGAGGCAGTGTTTGCACCCAACTAGAGGACACTGCATGGTTTAAAATCAGGAAAGTTGTGTGTCTGGGTTATATCTTTCACCATACATATTCAATCTGTATGCTAAGCAAATAATCCAAGAAGCTGGACTCTATGAAGAAGAATTTGGTATCAGGATTGGAGGAAGACTTATTAGCAATCTGTGATATACAGATTACACAACTTTGCTTCCTGAAAGTGGAGAATATTTAAAGCACGTATTGATGAAGATCACAGACTACAGCCTTCAGGATGGATTATCAATATAAAGAAAACTGGACATCGTAATAATCGACATCATGATAGATGGAGAAAAGATTGAACTTATCAAGGAGGTCATTTTACTTGGATGCACAATCAATACTCATGGAATTAGCACTCAAGAAATAAAAAGTGTACTACCTAGGGCAAATCTAGTGCAAAATATCTCTTTAAAATGTTAAAGTGCAAAGATGTCACTTTGAAGACTTGTGTGCCTGACGCAAGCCTATTTTCAATGCCACATATGCAAGTGAACATTGGAAAATTAATAAAGAAGTCTGTAGAAGAATTGATCCATTTGAGTTGAAGTGTTGACAAAGAATATTGGTGTATCATGGTCTGTTAGAGGAATGAACAAATCTGTCTTGGAGAAAGTACAACCAGAATGCTCCTTAGAAGTGAGAATGACCAGATTTTTGTCAATCCCTGGAGAAGTCTATCATGATTGGTAATGTCAGAAAAAAGGAGAAGACCCTCAATGAGATGGTTTGACATAGTGGCTGCGAGAGTATGCTCAATCATGGCAACAATTGTGAGGATGGCACAGGATCGGGCACTGTTCTGTTTTACAAAGGGTACTTATGTGTCCAAACCAACTTGATAGCACCTAATAACAAAAACAACAAATCAAATATGGCATAAGACTCTTCAAATTTGGAGGAGATAACCAAAGAGATGTCTGGACAACTGGATTATTATTTTTTTAAGGTTCTTTCTTTTTTTTTTTTTTCAATAAGATCAGACCATTTCACAAGTACATTCTTATCTTGATGCATACTTTGACTTTTATTATAAGCTCAACTGATTAAAAAAAACACACGCTGTTAAGAACATCACTCATGCTGATCAATCACACTTTTATGTAAACAAATACGTATTTTAAAATACCATCTCAAATTTTGCCTAGAAAGATTTTGTCCCGGGAGGCGGGGCAGGATGGCGGACTGGGTGGAGGGATTGCACAGACCCTCTTCGGCCGGGAGGGGGTAGACCAATTGACACAGACACAGAGGATAGTCTTGGACCCCTGAGCCTTGGAGGGGAGGATGCAGATTTGGACTAAACCCCAATTAGCAGAAGAATTTGCGTGAAAATACCAAAAAAAGGGGGACCTACGGAGCTGCGGTCTGACAGCTAACTGAGTGACCCTGACAATACAGGCGGCTCGGAGATACGCGACTGGTGATGGGACCTAGGAATTAGCCTGGGGATCGCCTTGCCAGCCAGGGACTGCGCGGACTTTGCACCGTGGCTGGGGAACAAGCAGAGAAGGTGAGGAGAAGGGTGGGCTGAGCTGTGGATTTTTGCTGTTCAGAAGGCTGCTGCCGTTTTGTAGGTTTAAAAAGCGGCTTGATTATTTTTTAAAGGGACAGCGCTCTCGCGGATTCCTGTGGTGGTGGGACTTAAGAGTTAACCTGGAAACCACCCTGCCGGTCAGGGGGACTGCACGGACTGTGCATGGTGGCTGGGGAGCAAGCGGAGAGGGTGAAGACAGAGGTGGGCTGAGAAGTAGACTTTTGCTGTCCGGAGGGCGCCGCCATTTTGTAGGATTAAACAGCAGCTTGACTGTTTTTGGATATTTAAAGATACAGCGCTCCCGCAGATTCCTGTGGTGGTAGGACT
>NW_006921790.1:1530796-1562905 GCF_000298275.1 Orycteropus afer afer
TTTTTTTTATGATTTTGAGTTTTATTCCACATTATTCTCCCACCCTATACAGGATCTCCTACATAGATCCCTCTCCAAGTGGTTGACATTGGTAGCCAGGCACCATCTAGTTCTTCTGTTCTCATAGTCTTATAGGCTGAGGATCACATGGTGTACCAGTCTCTTAGACTAATTGTTTCCACCTATCTTTCATTTTCTTCATTGTAAAAATAAGAATATATTTTAAGGAGCTCTGGTGCTGCAGTGCCTAATGCTTTTGACTACAAACCAGAAGGCTGGAGGTTCAAACCCACCAGCCACTCCTTGGGAGGAAGACTGGGCAATCTACTTCTGTAGGGATAACACCTCAGAAACCCAAGGAGGGGTTGCTATGAGTTGGATTCTACTTCACGGCAGTATCTAGCTAAATTCTGTCCAAGTAATAAATGAGTTCAGATCCATTAATTCCTCACTTAAACTCATAGACATAAAGTAACATGAATTCTAAAAACAAGAATATATTTTAACATCTAAAATATTTATGGAATTGTATCCTTTTTTAGTTTATAGTGAACTAAGATAAAATGCATGAAAATACTTCTAATAATTATAATAATATTGTTGTTATAAAACATATCGGTATTGGTTGGGCAATCTACTTCCTAGTGATACTGCCTCAGAAACCCAAGGAGAGGTCGCTATGAGTTGGGTCTGACTCGATGGCACATAACAACAACAACATTGTTGTCAATTGCTGTTGACTGATGGTGACCACATTTACAACAGAACAAAATGTTGCCTAGTCCTGTATCATCATTAGTATTCTAGGTATACTGGAGTCCATTGTTGTGACCACTGTGTATTTTGAGCTATGGGGCTTATTTAGTAGCAATATACCAGATAATATTATGTTGTGATCCACAGGGTTCACACTGACTAGTTTTTGTACTTTATCTCCAGGCCTTTGTTTCTACTTTGTTTTTACCTGGAAGCTCTGCTGAAATCAATCTACCATAGGTGACCTTGCATGTATTTGTTACAATAATGACATCACAGCAATATATAAGCCGCCACACTACAACAAATGGACAAACGAGTGATGAAATTATTGTATAGTCTGTTAATCATACTCATAGAAGACTTTTTTGTTTAATATGTTCTATCATTTGTTTCATATGTTCTATTCATTTCTGTGATAATTTCTGAATATTTATCATTTACATTCATTTAATGAAATTATTTTCATCAAATTAATTTTCCTAGCTTAATAACTGATATGTTTAATTTTTAAAACAAAATAAACTGTTGATGTCTTTCTTAAAATGTGTTTTATTAATGCCAAATCACTACAGTAATTGTATTTTCCAAATGATTATTCCTTTTCATAGCTTTCATTAGTGTAAATTTATAAGATGATAAGAACTTCAATTCCTTCTTTGGCCTTTACACCAAAGGCTAACTATTGAGGTTCAAGTATCATTCTAAATTTCATTATTTCAACTTGTAGGATTTCATATATATAATTTAATTGTCTCTGAAATATATCTGATGCGTGAAATAAATTACTAATAAAGTAATTGTAATTTTTGTTGCATCATCCACAGATAATTGTATATTGTGACTCAGTGACAAAATCTTCATTTTCAAAAAACTTCAAAAACTCTCTCAAGATTTTTTTCTTAACTATAAGCTTTCTTTATACAATCGTACTGGTACAATCTGTACAAAAGCCCAATGATAATTTTATATAAATATTTTTTTCATTGAAAACTTTAAAAAATATAAACAGAAATTTGATGTATCATTTCAAATGTGTTTCCTATAAGCTCCATGAAAGAAAAATAAACTTAAAACTTGAGTATTACCTATTAAGAGAGTCATTTAAATACATTTAGTAATAAACAGTGAATATTCATAGATAATTAAAATGTATTATCTTGATTGTTGATTTCTAAGATTTATTTTTCTCATAAAAATAGATATATATTTTGTAGCAAGTGAAGTCATGCACCTAAACTTTAATTTTATTAATTTTTGAAGTTCTAGTAAATAATAAGTGTCTAAACCTGCTTGAGTATTTTTAATGCATTTTATTGAAATATGATTTATGTACAATGAAATACACAAAACTAAAGTGACATGGATCAAAGCATTTTTTTTTTTTTTTTTCAGTTTTCTTTTCCCTTAGCTCCCACGCCTGGTAACCAACAAAGAAAATTCCCTCCCATATATAAACGTTGACTTTTTACTATAATGAACTAATTTATATTTGTCCTTCTGTGATTGACTTACTTCACTCAGTATAATGTCCTCTAAGTTCATCCATGTAGTGTTGCATAGTATTCCGTTGTGTGTATGTACCATAGTTTTATTATCCTTCTTTTGTTGATGATAAGGTAGGTTGTTTCCATCTTTTTGCTATGGTAAATGGTACTGTGATGAACATGGGTGTACATATACTCTTGTCCTGACTCTCACTTCTTTAGGATATATACCTAGTAATGGAATTGCTGGGTCAAATGGTATTTCTATTTCCTGATTTTTAAGGAATCAGCATACTGTTTTCCACAGTGGTTGTATCTTTTACAGTCTCACCAGCAGTGTATGAAAGTCCCAATCTCTCCACATATTTGCCAGCATTTCTTATTTTCTGTCTTGTTCAACTTTGCCATTAGTGCTGGGGTGAGATGGTGTCTCATTTTTTTGACTTGCATCTCTCTGATGGCTAATGATCAAGAGCATTTCTTCATGTATTTGCTGGTCACCTGAATATCCTCTTTGGCAAAGTATCTATTCATGTCTTCTTCCAGTTTTTTAATTGGATTGTTAATCTTTTTGTTGTTAAGGTTTTGGAGGTTTCTATAGATTTTAGAGATAAGTGCTTTATCAGATATGTTGTTGTTATGTGCCGTCGAGTCGGACCTGACTCATAAAGACCCCTCCTTAGGTTTCCGAGGCAGTATCACTGTGGAAGTAGACTGCCCCATTTTCCTTCCGAGGAGTGGCTGATGGGTTTGAACCGCCAGCCTTCTGGTTAGCAGTCAAGTGCCTGAGAAACTACTCTACCAGAGTTCCTATCAGATATGTTATTATCAACAAATAGGAATTTGTTGCTGTCATTTTGTTACATGTTTTTCCATAGTGATGATTTCTTTGTTCCATATAATTTTCTGTGCTGAGCTCTTTTTGTTTATGAATGATGTCATCACGTCCTTCGTTGCTACTGTTTCAGTATTTGCTAAATATTTGTGCTGGTCTTTTTTATGTCTTATTCTTTTGAGGTAAATGTTTATCATTTTTGTTTAAGATAACCCTGTGATTTATAATTTTTCTCCTCAGTTTAGAACAGTCCATTCTATCTTGTAGTTGTCTTGATTTCCCTACCATTTAGAAGCTCTGTAACTACAAATTTTTTTCCCTCTTTTTGGTTTGTGCTTATCCTCATTTGTCAATTGATGTCTCTAGTTACCTGTTTACAATTTTGCAGGCTTATTTACTTTGGATACTTCTATAAGTGGATTGGTTTCTGGGTTATGTCATCATGTGTGGTCAGTTGTTGTTTGCTCTTGTTGGTTCTCTGTCCAAAAGACTTCCTTTCACATCTCTTGTAAGGTTGGTCTAGTTTTAACAAATTCCCTTAATTTCTACTTTTCTGGAAATGTACTAATTTCACTATCATATTTGACAGACTATTTTGCTGGGTATATAATTCTTGGTTGGAAATTTTTCTCTTTCGAGGTTTTATATATACCATTCCATTGTCTTCTTGCCTGCATGGTTTCGGCTGAGAAACCGAAACTTAGTCTTATTGTTTCCCCCTTGTAGGAAACTTCTCGTTTTTCCCATGCTGCTTTCAAGATTCTTTCTTTGTCTTTGCTTTTGGCAAGTTGATAATGATATGTCTTGGTGATTTTCTTTTGTGGTCTATGCTATATAGGTTTCATTGGACTTCTTGGATGGATATATTCTTATCTTTCATCATACCAGGAAAATTCTCTTCCAACAAATCTTTGACAATTTTCTCTGTGGTTTTATTTGTTTCTTCCTGTTTTGGAATTCCAATTACAAGTAGGTTATTCATTTTGATGGTATCCTGCATGAACCTTGTTGTTGTTGTTATTGTTGTTGTTATTTACCATCGAGTGTTAGGCTGTCTTCATTTTGTTTTGATCTTTTTTTCTGATTGATCCCTTTCAAAAAAAGGATTGAGGTATTTGCCTTCAATCTCACTAATTCTGTCTTCCATTGATTCAATTCTATTCATTTGCCTGTTCAATGACTTATCTATTTCTGAAAATTTAGTATTAATCTTCTGGATTTCTGTTTGTAGATTTTGTATCATTTGTAATTTTTCATTTATGTTGTCATTTTATTATTGTATTGTCTTTTGAAATTGTTCTAGGGTATTCTCTGTGTTTTCCTCAATTTTGTCAGTCTTTTCCTTGATCTGTCTCTCAATTCATTGAAGGTACCTAAATATAATTCTTTTCCATTCCTCATCAGGGAGTTCCAATGCTGTATCTTCCTTCCAGGTGTCTTTTGGGTCTGTATCCTGGTCCCTTGTTTCTCCTGTTTTATCTAGCTTCTTTGGATGAAGTGTGATGCTCTGTTGTCTCTGAGGCATTGTGACGTTTTTGTGTTTATATTTAATTGATAATTGCATGTTGGAGTGACTTGCCCATGATTTTAGTATTCTTTGTTTTATTTGTATGTTATCTATGCAAGCAGGATACTGTGCTGTGCTCCTCTATTCGGTAGTTGGCAACACTTACACACTCACCAACTCTCTCCTTTCCCATTGTCCCTCTACCATATGTCCCTGCCATCTTCCACAAAAGGAGCCTATTGGAAGGTTCCTGGACCATTAATGTGAATTCTGTCCTTGATTATTTTTAACTATTCAGCATATAAGGAGCTCTGGTAGCATAGTGCCTAAGGCACTTGACTGCTAACCAAAAGCCTGGCAGTTCAATCCCACCAGCCACTCTTTGGAAAGAAGGTTGGGCAATCTACTTCTGTAGTGATACTGTCTCAGAAACCCAAGGAGGGGTCGCTATGAGTTGGGTCCGACTCAGTGCATAACAACAACAACAACATTCAGAATATATTACTACAATTTCTAGTGCTAACATTTAAGTTCTTGTTTGTTTTCTTAACAGTTTTTGATAGAATACTTTGAAAGCCTTTTAAATAAGATATTTTAAATTCTTCTTTTAAGTATTTGTTTTAATTATTTCTGCATTGACAATTGGAAATTTTCTTTATTTGAATACTGAGCTTTAAGAAAGCATGATTCCATTGTGATGAAATATATAAATGTTTAGCACTTGAAGTTTATAATGATATAACTTTTATTATTATTATTGTGGTGGAAACATACACAATAAGACATTTGCCAACATACAACTTCCACATTTACAGCTCAGGGACATTGGTGACATTTTTCATGTTGTGCCACCATTATTGCTACTTCTCTGCTGGGTTCTATAATTTGTTGCATGGCCACACAGATCTCACAGACAACAATCACCATTATAGGATTTTTTTTTTTTTTAGGGAAGTAACAGGGTACAATTCAGGTCCAGGAATGTGCTATTATTAGATCAGGACAGTCCTCAGACTCCCGTCTCTGGTCCTTGGTCTCTTGTCTTGGCCTCTACCTCTGTGGGTCAGATAAGCTCTTTCTCCTCCTGGTTCCACTGCCACCATCTCCTCACCAGGACATCTTTCTGCTGGAGTGTATATCTAACAAGGCATCTTTTCTTCAGGGCGTCTCTTAGCCAAGGAGGTCCAGTGTAGGGATCTCAGATCCAAGAATGAACTCCACTTCACCTCCAGCCTTCTCTCTTGATGGCAGTGAGATCTCCTCTCTGCCTCTAGGAGGGCTCAAATTAAGCCTGGCAGAGTGAAAAAACTAACCACTCCCAATATGAGAGTTCTACACACCTTATTTGCATGGTTCCACACTGTAATCTCGTGGCAGATACAACGACTATGGCTAGAAAAGCCACACCAAGTAATTCACTGCACCATATTAAGTACTGAGATTTTCACAAAATCCAATTTCCTATCCATGAGCATTATATGTTCTTCCATGAATGCAGATCTTTTATAGTTTCTTGAAGTGGTGTTTTGTAGTTTTCTTTATACAGGTCTTTTGTGTTTCTAGAAAAAATATATCACCAAATCTTATATTCTTTTGGTAGCTATTGTAAATGACATTGATTTCCTTATTTCCTTTTCAGCAATTTATTTGCTGGTGTAGAGGAATCCAACTGATTTTTGGATGTTGATCTTGTATGCTGCCACAATGCTAAATCTCTCCATTGGTTCCAGTAGATTTTTGACTGAGTCTCTTGGGTTTTCTTGGTATAGGATCATATCATCAGCAAATAGGGATAATTTGACTTCTTCCTTACTGATTTGGATAACTTTGTGTTCCCTTTTTTGCCTTTTGGCCCTGGCTAGGACTGGCAGTACAATGTTGAATAGAAGAGTGATAGAGGACATCCTTGTCTGGTTCCTGTTTGCAAGGAGAATGATTTCAGTCTCTCTCCATTGAGAATAATGTTGGCTGTTTGTTTTGCATAGATGTCCTTTATTATGTTGAGGAATGTCCCTTCTATTTCTATTTTGCTAAGAGTTTTGATCAAGAATGGGTCTTAGATTTTATCAAATACTTTTTCTGTATTGATTGATATGATCATGTGTTTTTTTTTCCTTTTTTTAATATATGTGATGGATGATGTTGATTGTTTTGCTAATGGTGAACCATCTTTGTGTATCTGGTATAAATCTCACTTGGTTGTGATTTGTTATTATTATTATTATTATTGATATGTTGTTGGAGTCTATTGGCTTGGATTTTGTTGAAGATTTTGATTGATCCCTTATCAAAGTAGTATTGAGGTATTTGTCTTCAATCTCACTAGTTCTGTCTTCCATTGATTTGATTCTACTCCTTTGCCTGTTCAATGGTTTATCTATTTCTGAAATTTTAGTATTAATCTTCTGGCTGTCTCTCAGTAGATTTTGTATCATTCCAAGTTTTTCATTTATTATGTCATTTTGTTCTTGTATCGTCTTCCCAAATTGTTATAGGGTTTTGACTGTGTTTTTCTTAATTTTGTCTTTGTTTTCCTTCATCAGTCTCTCAGTCCATTGAAGGTACCTAAGTATAATTCTTTTGAATTCCTTACCAGGGAATTCCAATGCTGTTTCTTCCTCATGGATGTTTTCTGGCTCTGTATTCTGGTCTCTTGTTTCTATGACTTTATCTTACCTCTTTGTGTAGACTTTGATGATCTTTTGTCTCTGAGATATTGTGACATCATTGTATTTTTATTTAATTGGTAATAGTACATTGAAGTGATTCATCCAAGATCTTTTAATCTTTGTTTTGTTTTTATGGGTCAGAATAAGCAGGGTGCTGTGCTCCTCTATTCACTAATTGGCAGCACTTATGCACTTATCACTTGCCTACTGGTGAGTATGACAGAGAATGAGAGTGGGCGCACACATCTCTGTTAGCTGTTTGTGAAGAGCAGTTAAGTGTGAGTTGGGCTCATATTGGTTATCATCTATCTTTGTCCAGTTGGTGCAGAAGCAAGTGATGGCCCTCATTCAGTAGGTGGAGCTGCAGGAGATAGGGGTATAATTGCATCCTATGGGCATGGTTGTTGTCTCCCACTCAATTAGACAAAATCAACAATCAAAAAACACCAAAAAGTGAAAATAAAATGTCTAAAAATACACACTGCACAAACACACAAGAATAATCACTAGAAAGAAAAAAAAAAGGAAGACAATAAGTGAAACAAAATATTTAAAGAAATACTAAAAAAAAAAATATATATATAAATAGAGAAAGAGAGGGGAAAAAAAAGAAAGCTAACAATACCTGAAGAGGGATGAATAAGAGAAAAGAGCTACAGTAAAAGAATAATAAACACACACACACACACACACACACAAAAAGGATAACAATAGAACCAAAAGTAAGGGTAAAAAATGGGAACTGGGAAAAGGGAAGAGAAAAAAACTCAAACATAAGAACTTGGAAGGGAAAAGGAAAATATGAAAATAAAAAGGAAGGAAAATAAAATAATTTAAAAACAAACAAAGAAAAAACAAAACAAAACAAAAATCTGTGGAGGGGGCAGCACAGGGCACCCAGGCTCCATCAGAGCACACAGAACAGGATTAATTCCTGACAGTCCAGAAGGTTGGTAGAGGTGAAGGATGTCTGCACCTTCATTCATCAAGAAGGTGTGAGGTATAAGAGTGACAAGGGGAATATTACACCTTTCTAATTGTCAGCCTCCAATGTGGTGGCCCATGCTGTCTTCAGCAAGTGGAGGCTATTCATTGCTTGCTGGGATCTGAACACTTTTGCTTTACATATCCAAAATGGCCACACCACTTGTTAATATTCAGTGTGGCTGTAGCTCCCCAGACAGCCAAGAGTTCACAACTCAGCTTGTCTCCCTCTTTGCCATTTCCCTTTCTATTCATCAGTCACCAGTTCAGTTGCTCATGCATCCCTTGGTGAGTGGGGTTGATTTTTTTGTTACTGGTCCAGGTTCTAATACCACTTGTAAATATTCAAACTGGCTGCTCCATCAGGATAGCTGACAGTCTGCAGCTCCATTGTCTCCTTATTCACTGTTTTCATTCAAGTTCTTCTACTAGTTGATATTTAACCCACTTCTGTATCCTTTCTTTCAAAGCTCAGGACTCCAGACTGTTGATAGTTGGAGCTGTGTGCCAACTTGGCTGGACCCCAGTTCTGTGTGGTTGTTCCCATGATGGGATCAGATGACTGTGTTCTGAGTGGCCAGTCTGCCCAAGGAGAGTTCCCCTAGGGGTGTGGCCTGCTTCCAAGATATCCAGGGACATCCTGGGAAGACACACATTCTTTGAGGGATTGGAACCCTGGTGTGCGGACTACAAACTTCTGTGAGTGAGCAGCCCACCGCTCGGCCTGGAGATCTTGGATTCATTTTTCATTGGAGTCAACAACCAGTGTGCTGCCTGCCAGCCTTGAATTTCTCAGCCCCCTGCGCTTACGGAAGATAAGGCTGCTGCCAGCCCATTTCTTCCAGAGACTTGGACTTGCTGGCTTCTATACGTTTGTGAGCCATTTTCCTAAGATGAATAGGATCTCTCTCTATATATCAATATATATATATACTTTGCTGGTTTTTGTGTTTCTCTAGAGAACCCAGTCTAACACACTATGTCAATTGGTTTTTCTTTTCTTTGTTGAAGAGGGTCTGTGTAGCATGTCTGTCTATTCTGCCATCTTACTGGAATAGATTTTTGCATCTCTATTCATGAGGGACATTGATCTGTAATTTTCCTCTCTAGTGGTGTCTTTGCCTGGTTTTGGGGTCAGGGTTATGCATGTTTCATAAAATGTATTTGGGAGGATTCCATCCTTTTCTATGTTCCAGAATAATTTGAGCAGGATTGGTGTCAGCTCATCTCTGAATGATTGGTAAAATTCTCCAGTGAAACCTTCTGAACCAGGACTTTTTTTGTTGTTGGTAATTTTTTATGATCTCTTCAATTTCTTCTTTGTTATGCTTGTGTCAAATTTTCTACCTGTGTTAGTTTAGGTAAGTAGTGTGTTTCTAGAAACCTGTCCATTTCTTCTAGATTTTCAAATTTATTGTAGGACAATAGTACAGTAGTATCCTGATATTATTCTTTTTATTTCTGTTGGTGCTGCTGTGATGTCACCCCTTCATTTCTTATTCATGCTATTTGCAACTTCTCCTTCTTTTCTGTTGTTAAGTTTGCCAGTGGTTTGTTGATTTTATTAATCTTTTCAAATAACCAACTTCCAGTCTTGTTGATTTTATTTGTTGTCTTTCTCTTTCCATTTCATTGATTTCTGCTTGAATCTTTACTCTTTCTTTTTTTCTGGAGACTTAGGCTGTTTTTGCTGCTATTTTTCCAATAAATGGAATTGTTGGATTAAGGTGTTCATTTTGGCTTTTTCTTCTTTTTTGATGTGTGCCATCTATTGTTATAAATTGTCCTCTGATCACTGCTTTTACTGTGTCCAAAAGATTTTGGCATGTTGTGCTTTTATTCTCACTTGATTCAAGTAAATTTTTAATTTCATTTTTTATTTCTTCTTTTGCCTAGTCATTTTTGAGGAGAGTATTATCAGTTTCCATGTGTTTGCTCTTTTTCTGTTGATCTTCTTATTATTAATTTCTAATTTTATAGCATTGTGATCTGAGAAAACTCTTTGCAGTATTTCAATGTTTTTAAATTTAATGTTGTTTGCTTTATCACCTAACATATTGTCTCCCCAGTAAAATATTCCATGTGCACTGGAAAGAATGTATATAGTGCTGCTGTTGGATGAAGTGCTCTGAAGATGTTTATAAGGTCAAGTTGTTTGATTGTATTGTATACCTGTTCTGCATTTTGTTGATTTTTTTCTAGTTGTTCTAGCTCTTTGAAAGTGGCATGTTAAAGTCTTCTACTATTACTCTGGAGTCATCTATTTGTCTTTTGAACTCTCATAAAGTCTGATTTATGTATGTTGAGGTCTTTTCATTGGGTTTGTAGATATTTATTATGGTTGTCTTCTTACTCAAGTGATCATTTAATCATTATATAATATCCTTCCTTGTCTCTCATAGTTGTTTTTGTCTTAAAGTCTCTTGTATCAGAAATTAATATCACTACTCCTGCCCTTTTTTGGTTGCCATTTGCTTAGTATATCTTTTCTAAACTTTAATTTTTAGTGTATTTTTCCTTTGTGTCTAAGGTAAGTTTTTTAGACAGCAATTGGTAGATCATGTTTTCTTGTCCAGTCTGCAACTCTCTCTGTCTCTTGAGTGGAACATTTAATCGATTGACATTAAATGTACTCATCAAGTATGAATTTACTGATGTGATTTTGTTATGTGTTTTTTCGTGGTGTTGCTTATTTCTTTGTTTCTTATAATTTTCTGTGCTGAATTTATTTTCTTTATCAATCATGTTATCAGCTCCTTCATTGATATTGTTTGAGTATTTGCTAAATATTTGTGCTTGTCCTCTTTTTTTCTTGTGATGTGAAGGTTTATCATTTTTCTTTGAGGTTACCTTGTGATTTATAATGTTCTCCCTGAGTTTAAAACAGTCCATTCCGTCTTGCATCTCTCTTGACTTCTTCACCATTTAGAAGTTCTGTTGTTGTTATTGTTGCTATTTGCCATTGAGTCGGCCCCGACTCATAGCGACCTCTCCTTGGGTTTCTGAGGCAGTATCACTACGGAAGTAGGAATGCCCAACCTTCCTTCCGAGGATTGGCTAGTGGGTTTGAACAGCCAGCCTTCTGGTTAGCAGTCAAGTGCCTTAGGCACTATGCTACCAGAGCTCCTAGAAGTTCTGTAACTACACTATTTTTTCTCTCTCTTTTTGGTTTGTAGTTATCCTCATTTGCCAACTGATGTCTCTGGTTCCATTTCCAATCTTGTAAGCTTATTTTACTTTGGATACTTCCGTAGATGTGTTGGTTTCTGGGTTATATCATCATGTGTATTAATGGTCGGTTGTTATTTGCTATTATTGGTTCTCTGTTCACAGGACTCCTTTTATTATCTCTTGTAAGTTTGGTCTGGTTTTAAGAAATTCCCTTATTTTCTGCTTATCTGGAAATCTCCTAATTTCACCCTCATACATAAGGGACAATTTTGTTGCATATATAATTCTTGGTTGGAATTTTTTCTTTCAGAGTTTTATAAAAATATCATCCCATTACTTTCTCGCCTACATGGTTTTTGCCAAGAAATCAGAACTTAGTCTTATTGATTGCCATTTATAGATAACTATTTTTCTTTTCCCCCATGCTGCTTTCAACACGCTTTCTTTGTCTTTGGTTTTGATGAGTTTGATGATGATATGCCTTGGTGATTTTCTTTTGGGGCTCTGTCCTGTTTGGGGTTCATTGAACTTCATGAATGAATATATTTTTCTCTTTCTTCATGTTAGGAAATTCTCTTCCAACAAATTTTGGACAATTTTCTTTGTGGTTTTATTTGTCTCTTCCTTTTCTGGAATTATTTCTTTTGACGGTATCCTATGTGAATCTTAGGCTTTCTTCATTTTGTTTTGTTCTTTTTTCTGATTGATCCTTTAACAAAATAGTATTGAAGTGCTTGTCTTCAAACTCATTAATTCTGTTTTCCATTGATTCAGTTCTACTCTTTGGCCTTTCAATGTGTTATCTATTTCTGAAATCTTAGTTTTAATCTTCTGGGTTTCTATTTTTAGTTTTGTATCATTTCTTTTCTTGTTGTTGTTGTTTATTTTGTCAATTTCTTCTTGTATTGTTTTCCTAAATCATTCTAGAGTTTTGTCTCTGTTTTCCTTAATTTGTTCAGTGTTTTTCTTGATCTTGTCAGTGTCTTTCTTAATCTGTCTCTCAATCCATTGAAATACCCAAATATAATTCTTTTGACTCCCCTACCAGGGAGTTCCAATGCTACTGTTTTCTCAGGGATGTTTTCTGGGTTTGTATCCTGGTCTCTTATTTCTACCACTTTATTTTGCTTCTTTGTGTAGACTGTGATGATCTGTTGTCTCCAAGATTTTTGTGTGAGCAGAGTATTGTGCTCCTCTATTTCTAGTTGTTAGTGTTTAGGCACTCACCACCTCTCTCCTGATGGGTATGACAGAGAATGAGAAAGTGTGCACAAATTTTTTAGCTATTCATAAGGAGCAGGTAAGGGGGAGTTGATCTGGTATTTGCTGTCATCTATCATCAGTCAGTTGTGGCCCTCATTCAGCAAAGGATGGCCCTCATTCACTGGGTGTGGCTGACGGAGGTGCAGGTATGGTTGGGTTGTATAAGAATGTTGCTGTTTTTCAGTCAGACAATAAATAAATAAATAAACAACAGAAAATTAAAAAGGGGAACAAAAACTCAAATCGGGTAAACAAACAGAAATAATCACCAAAAAATGCAATAAATGAAAAGAAAAAAGTTCAAAATATATTTAAAAAGAATAAAAGGAAGATAATGAGAAAAAGAAAACAAAAATCACAATATCTGGGGAAGGAGAAATAAGATAAAAGAGCAAGAGTAAAAGAATAGTAAAGAAAAAATAAGAAAACGTCAAAAGGAAAAACAAGGGATGGGCTAAACCAAAAGAAAGAAAGAAAAAGAAAAAACTAACAAGAAACTGGGATGGAGAAGGGGGTGGGGAAAGGGAAGAAAGGAGGAAAATAAAAAGAATAATTTAAAAGCAAACAATCAAAAACAAAACTGTGAGGAAGTGGGACATTGCACCCAAGCTTTGTCAGAGAACAGACTGAGATGAATTTCCTGCTAGTCAAGAAGGTAGGTAGAGGCAGGGGATTGCCACTCCTCTGTTCACCAAGAATGTGTGAGGTATAAGAGTAATAAGTGGAATATGCCACCTTTCCAGTCTTCAGTCTCCAATGCAGCTGCCAGTGTTGTCCTTGCCTCGACAAGTGAAACTCACTCCTATGTTGCTTTCCAAGTAAGAACTCCACTTGCATATATTCAAAATGGTTGCACTCACTGCTTGTGAATATTCAAAGTGGCTGCACCCTCAGGACAGCTGATGGCAGTCTACAGGTATGTTTGTCTCTTTATTCACTGTTTTCCTTTCTGGTTGTCAGGCACTAATGTAGTCCTTGGCCATGTCGTCCTTAGTGAGTAGAACTGATTCTTAGACTGCTACCAATAAATATCCAAAATAACAGTTCCCTCAGGACAGCCAGTAGTCCACAGCTCCATTTGTCTCCTTACTCACTGTTTTCTTTCAGGTTTTTCTATTAGCTTGTTTTTAATTCACTTCTTTATCTTTTCCTTTAAAGCTCAGGATTCCAGGATCATCTTCTTTATTGATTTCAATTGGTTTCTCATTACTTTGTTGTAGAGGGTCTGTGTAGCTTGTCTGCATATGCCACCATCTTGCCAGAACTTCACCCTTTTTTTTTTAAATACTGATTTCAGTGACAATTACAGAGCAAAATCATTTTCCAGACAACCATTCATACACATTTTGTTCCATGACATTAACTGCAATCTGCATAATGTAAAAGCTGTCTTCCAATTTTCATCCTGTGTTTACCTTTTCCTTGTATCCCTCTTTTGTATGCTTTCCTGCCCTCTGAGCTATCTCTCTGTGCAAATACTGTCTTTCAAAACTTCCACGGTTGATTGTTCTAAAAAGTGTACCTACCTGGCTTAGATATTCACCTTATATGCCTATTTATTCTTTGACTGGAAACCACAGGAGTGACTTCAATTCCAGGCCTAAAGGGTGACTAACCAAACCAAATCAAACCCACTACCATCAAATCAATTCTAACTCATAGCAATCTCCATTGGGTTTCACAGGTGGTAAATCTTTATAAAAGTAGATTGCCCTATCTTCCTTCTGTGGAGTGGCTGGTGGGTTTAAACCATCAATCTTCTGGTTAGCTCTCAGATGCCTTAGGCACTGTGCCACCAGAGCTCCTAGGGGCCATATATTCAGGGATTTCACCAGTCTCTATCAGACCAGTAAGCCTGGTCTTTTTCATGATTTTAAGTCTTGTTCTGCATTGTTCTCCTGCTTTATCCAGGAATTTCTACACTCATCCCTTTCCAAGTGGTTGACAGTGATACCCAGGGACCATCTAGTTCTTCTGATCCCCGGGTCATGTAGGTTGAGGTTTACATGGCCCAATAGTACCTTGGACTAATGTTTCCCATCTGTCTTTGGTTTACTTTGTTTGAGAATAGACCAATTGTTGCATCTTAGAGGGCTGCTTTCAAGCTTTTAAGACCCTAGTCACTACTCACCAAAGTAGGATGTAGAACAATGTTTTGCATCGTATGTTACACCAATTGAGCTTGTCCCTGAAGACCATCATTCTGGGCACTTGGACCCAACAACTTGTTCACTCAGGGTGTTTGGCTGTGATTAAGAACTTATCATATCTTTGCCTACTGTTAGCTCTATTTTATATAAACATGTATACATAGAAATATCATCTGCCAAACTTATATGTGGTCATGGGTATATTTCCTTTTGTCTAGACATACCTAGGTTATCATTCAACCTGTCTACCTATGTATCTACCCATGGATTAATGTTTGTTTTTACTGATAACATGTGTGTAAAAATGTTAATCTTTGTTGTCTCTACCTCTTGTGCAACTGTGTCTTCCTTTTCCTTAGCGTTATTGTGTTGATCACTAACTTCTAATGACATAAGCTTTGAATATGATTGATTCAACAATATGTCATCAAAAGTAACAATGCACAGTCATTTTTCACTGAAGATCTTTTATTAATCATGTGTTTGTCAAAATATATTTTGATCTATTTAGGCTTTTTCATAGCTTCAGAATATCTCAAACCTATTTTATTATATATTTTTTCTCTAACACATTTAAATATTCATTGTTATTAAAGTTTAATGAATAAATACATCCAAATTTTGCTCTTTTCTTTTTTCTGGGTTTTTGTTCCTTTTCAACTAAAAATTCCTTATGTATAAACATTAAATATTAATTACTTACTCAACCATTTCCCATATGATTCCAAATATCAATTTAAAAAATAACCTAAGAGTATGAATATCAAAAAAAAAAAAAAAAAACCTCACTACTATTGAGTCACTTCTGACTCATAGCAAGAATAGAACTGTCACATTGTGTTCTCAAGGCTGTAAATATTTACAGAAGTGGATTATCTCATTTTTCTCCTAGAGGGTCTGGTGGATTTGAACCATTAATCTTTTGGGAGCCTAATGCTTTAATTACCATATCGTCAGAGTTCCTATTTAAGAGCATTTGCAAAAACTAGATAATTTGAGTATAATAAAACTGGTGTATATATATATATATATATATATATATATATATATATATATACACACACACACACACACACACCAAAAAAAAAACAAAACTCACTACTATTGAGTTTATTCCAACTAACAGAAAGCTCCACTGGGTTTTCAAGGTAGTAAATCTTTACAGAAGTAGATTGCCCCATCTTCCTTCCATGGAGCAGCTGGTGAACTTGAACTGCCACTTTCTGATTATTAGTCAAATACCTTATGCACTGAGCCACCAGAGCTCCTTATACACACCCCCCCACACACACACACACACTGTCTCTCTCTCTCTCACTCACACACATACACACACACACACATTATCCATTATTTCTTTTCTGAGCACTATTCAGATTTTTTTAGTTCTCCCAAATTCCATTTTATCAATTTGTCTTTAGCTGCTCATCACAGTTACTTAATTTCTATTATAGTATATTTCATCTCTAAACTTGCTACTTGTTACTTATTTGTGTATTCTAACTATCTTGGAAAATTGCTCACCTTAATATTTCTTTCCCTGATACCCTTTAATTTTTGATGATATTTATCATAGTAATATAATAAACTTTTCAGAAAACTCTAATGTCTGGATATCTATGGATATGTTCCTACATTCTATTTCATCTTTTGGTTTTAGGTCATGAAGTTCTGGGTCTTGACAATTGTAATTTTTTTTATTGAATACTAGACATTTTGCATAGAAAAAACATTAAAAAAAGTGTATATGTTTCTTACTAATAGAGCAATAGGGTGGGATTTATTACCTTAACCTTGCCCATCTGTCTGTGAATGCTCTGTGTTGATCCTGTCTTATACTCTTGACTACCTATGGCTCTCTGAAGATTTCAACAAGGGGCCTAAAATATGTATATATATTTTTTTTTTTCTTAATATAGACACAGCAAAATAAATACCACATCATCAATTTCTACATGTACAATTCAGTGACATTGACTACATTCTCACGCTGTGCATTCATTTTCAACTTCTTTTTCCAAATTGTTGCTCCCCCATTAATGTAAGTTCACTGTCCCAAAGTTTCCTAAGCTTTCAAGTTATGATTGTCAATTCGATCTCATAATGTAGATAGTTCTCTAAAAGAGTACAATGTTCAAGGCAAACATTCTTTACTAATTAAGCTAATCTTTTGTATGGTTAAGGAAGGCTTCGGGAACTATATTGGACTAAAGTTTATGGTTTAGATATTATCTTAGGGGAATAATTTCAGGGTTTATTCCAGCCTCTATGACTCCAGAAAGTCTGGAATCTGAGAATTTGAAATTCTTTTCCCAAATCCCCCCACCCCTTTTTAGGAAGTTTCATATATAGATTTTTGATCAAAATGTTTAGTAATGGTAGCCAGGCCCCATCTGGTTCTTTTGGTCTCATGGCAAAGGAAGTAGTTTTTCATGAAAGTAATTAGTCCCATATTCCATTTATTTCTCCTATTCCTGATTCTTCTTTTTCCTTTGTTGTTCCAGGTGAGTAAGGACCAATTTTTGTACCTTGGATGGTAGCTAGCAAATTTTAGGATCTCAAACACTATATAATAAATTAAGAGAAAAGAGTCACTAAACATAATATTAGGCCAGTTAATTGGCATGTCCCATGAAATATGTAATATGGTATATTCTTATAGACCTATCTCTTGTCTGTAAACGTACTCAAATATCTATTATCCATTTAGATTTTTAATCTCCCACTCCACATAGCTTCCAAATTTGTCAGATATCTTCAACAAAAAAGAAAGATACATGCTTTAGTTTCCCAAAATCTCTTTCAAAATATCTATTTTATTTTGTTTTGTTTTGTTTCTGTCCATATCCAGTGTTCTTCAAGTGTATAAAGCACATGTTATACATTTCTCACCACACACAGCATTATCAAATTTATCCAAAAGAAAAGTGGTTCTAAAAGGCACTTCTTTCTCTCTGCAGTTACAACTCTTCCTATACACAAAGTCTCAGATACCCTACCTTGTCTTCAAATAGATACTTTTGTATTTTATACAATCTTATATTGGTCTTTGTGAGAGCACTTATCTGTAGGTAGCTACTGTATCTTACACAGATGTGGAAGTATCTCTCAATTTTCTATATAAGTAACTTGTTTATCACCCTCCAGAATGCACTCCATATCTTAATATTTGTCAGAGGAATAATAATCAATCGATATTGTCTTGGTCGTTTCCTTTTTAACTCATTTTATGCTTTCAGAACTTGTGCAATAATTGCTGCCTGTCTGATTGGTTTGGTTTTAGAGGGTGCTATATAAGATTCTCTATGAAGTTTGGGCAATCTACCTCCATGGTGATACTGCCTTGGAAACCCAAGGAAGGGTTGCTAGGCATCAAGTCTGACTCCACAGCACATAACAAGAACAACATGATACCTAGGGAGCTCTGGGGGTGTAGTGTTTAAGGCATTTGACCGCTAACCAGAAAGCTGATGGTTCAAACCAACCATCCACTCCTCAGAAGGAAGGTTGGGGAATTTACTTCCATAGTGATACTGTGTTGGAAACCCAAGGAGGGGTCGCTATGAGTCAGATCTGACTCGATGGCAGTGAGGTTAATTTTTTGTTATTTTTTTTTAAATGATATGTAAGTCTTCAATGATAACATTACTTATTTTCCCATTTTCCAAACTGGGGAACTTTTCACAGTAAAACTGTATAACATCAACAATAGTTTATTAATGGAATGAAGGCAATTTTCCTGGACAAGCCACAAGCCAGGCACATCTAATTGAGTTTTCTGGACTAAGTAACTTTTTTTTCATTTATAAAGGGATTAGGCAGGAAGGCTGAATGAAATACATTGTGCTCCTATTTTTCCTTACTACATAATAAAATCACTGCTTCTTTTTAATAATCTGGATTAAATCTACCAACTTTGATTTGACAAAATTGGATGAGAGCATCTGCAAAAAATATCATAGAACAAAGTAGAATGTGAAGTTAAAGGGACTTATTGCAGTCTGTTCAGAGTGCTTCATTCTTTAGTGTTATCCCACAGCAGGAGATACTATATAGCAGGAGCTATCTAGGCAAGGAAGAAAAGTGAGAAGGAAATGCAGAGGACAGAAAGAAGAGTTGGAGGAGGAGTGAAATACAATGTGGCATGTCCACACTGTTATGTATGTGGCCAAAAATTTCTGACATCTCCACTTCATACTAGCATGATTTGACTATCCTTTCTTTTATTTTGTAACTCTGCTGATAAACATATTATACTCCATACTTGAGGCTTTTTAATTGTGATTTTCAGAGATTTGGAAAGAAACAGCAGCTAAGATGAAGAAAGCCACATATTTTCACCTTCATATAAAAGGATAATTTCTGAATCTGGTGCTCTACATTAACTGTGTATTGAGCCTCTTGAATTTCCCAAGAGCTATTTTTCAAGTGTAACAATCTTTCCATAGAGACAATCCTAAATGTAGATATAAAACATAAAGTAACAGAAATTGAATGGGTTCTCATCTGTGTGGTATTGTTGACAATATACTTGGCTGAACTTTAGGTCAGTTTTACCTTGCTAGAGTTTGTTTGGAACGCATGTATGTGCCAACCTTGCTTATCCAGTATCAAGGTGTTAAGAAACTTTAAGTAGTCAATAATAACTTCTAAAATTTTTGACATTGGCTCTTGTGTTTTAGCTCAGTTAAAAGACCCTTGGATATTTATTGAGGGACAACTTGGCAATATTTTAACTAGACGTTCAAAACCAGTTGCTTTGGATCAGATTGCAACACATGGAGACCCTATGTGTACCAGAATGGAACTGTGTTCAACGAGGTTTTCAATGGCTGACTTCTCAGAAGTAGGTCAACAAGCCTCTCTTTTAAGGCACCTCTGGGTGGACTTGAACCTCTAACTTTTGGATTAGCAGCAAAGTACTTTAATTTTTTGCACCACCTGTGTTCATCTAGAACAGCTTTAAATCTCATATATAGAGAAAAACACAGATTTATGCAGAAATATGGCAGTCATATTTAGAAATATTTATCCAAGCAACTCAGCAAATAATAGATCTACCAGAAGAAAAAAAAAGCATTTGGAAGATTAAAATAATGTAATTAATAAGTTTGGTTTAATAAAAATATTAAAGTTTGATTTAATGAAAAATATGTAAAGCCCAGTACCCACTAGATAAAGAATTCATGATTTGTCAAATGCAATAGGAACGTTACACTAATTTATTATATACTAAGCTATACATACTAGTACAGACTAAAACTGATAAAACATGCAATCCTGATGTATTGATACATCTAGTCATTGGAATGTGAAAGTTGAAAACAAAGGAGCATTGATAGAAAGTAAGACATTGTTGATAGAAATGACAACAGAGAGCACATGATAGAATTAGTCCAAAGGACTAATGTACCATAAGAACTTCAACCTATATGACACTGAGACTAGATGAACTGGATGTTGCTCAGCTACCCATGCCAACCAGTCAGAAATAGATCAAAATTGGAGATACTGTATAGGTTAGGATAAAAATGTGGAACAAAACTCAAAATCATAAAAAAGACCAGGTTTATTGGTCTGATAGAGACTAGTGAAACCCCAAGACTATGTCCCTAGTCACCCTGCAGGACTGGAATTGAGCTCACTGTTATGGCTTCACTCTTAACCTAACAATAAACAGGACTATGAGCTGAACACCTGCACCAGGGAAATATACTCCTTGGAACAATCAACCATGGGAGATCAGAAAGGCAGCATTTACACAGGGAGAATGGTAGGGAGGTAGGAATGCACGGGCAAGAAGGACACAGGAAAGGGTAACAACAAGGTGGAAATGGGAAGCAGGATGTTACATTGAAAGGAATATAACCAGTGTCACCAAAAATAAAAAAGGCCTTGGTGATAGAAATGACATCAGAGAAAGCATGATAGAACTGTGAATGACCAATGTCTTATTCATTACAAATACCATTTTAGAACAACATAAATGTGAACTCTAAACATGGACCTTACTGAACAGAATACACAGGAATCCAATCAACTACATATGTGGAAAAAGATAATAAAAAGCTCAATATTATCTGTCAAAACAAGGCCAAGGTGCAATTGTGGAACAAAAGATCAATTGCTCATATTAAAGTTTTACTAGAATCTGAAGAAAATTAAAGAAGCTCACAAAAGCCAAAATATGATGTTGAATATATCCTACCTCAATTAGAGACCATCTGAAGAATAGATTTAATGCATTGGACATCACTGACTGAAGACCAGATGAGTGGTGGGATGACATCAAGGACATCATACATGAATAAAACAAAAGGTCATCAAAAAAAAAAAAAAAAAAACCAGGAAAGGAGGAATAGACTAAAATGGATGTCAGAAGAGACTCTAAAACTTTTTAATGAATGAAGCATAGCTAAAGCAAATAGAAGAAATGACAAGGTCAAAGAGCTGAACAGAAGATTTCAAATAGCAGCCCGAGAAGAAAAAGTCAATTACTATAATGAAATGTGAAAATCCTGGAGTTAGAAAGCCAAAAGGGAAGAACACACTTGGAATTTCTCAAGCTGAAAGAACTGAAGAAAAAAAGCAAGCCTCAAGTTGCAATATTGAAAGTTTCTATGGGCAAAATAATGAATGATGTAGGAAACATCAAAAGAAGATGGCAGGAATACACAGAATCACTGAAGAAAAAATAGTTGGCCAATGTTCATCTATTTCAGGAGGTGGCGTATAATAAAGAACAGATGCTACTGAAGGAAGAAGTTCAAGCTACACTGAAGGAATTGTCAAAGAACAAGACTGTATGAACAGTTAGAGTACTCATTGACATGTGTCAACAAATGGATATCACACTGGAAGTGCTTACTGGTCTATACCAAGAAATTTGGAAGACAGCTACCTGGTCAACTGACTGGAAGAGATCCATATTTGTACCTATTCTGAAGAAAAGTGATCCAACAGCCTGTGGAAATTGTTGAACAATATCATTAATATTCCAAAACCAAACTCATTGCCATTGAGTCGGATCTGACTCACAGTGACCACTCCTTGGGTTTCCAAAGCAGACTCACTACAGAAGTGGATTGCTCAACCTTCCTTCTGATGAGTTTGAACTACCAGTCTTCTGGTTAGCAGTCAAATGCCTTAGGCACTATGCCACCAGAGCTCCCATCATTAATATTACACACAAGTAAAGTTTTGCTGAAGATAACTCAAAAATGGTTGCAGCAGTATACTGACTTCCAGAAATTCAAGCTGGATTCAGAAGAGGGTGTGGAATGAGGGATGTCATTACTGATGTCAGATGGATCTTGGTTGAAAGCACAGAATATTAGAAAGATGTTTACTTGTGTCTTATTGACAATGCATAAGCATTTGACTGTGTGGATCATAACAAATTATGGGTATCATTAAGAAGAATGGGAATTCCAGAACACTCAAATGTGCTCATAAAGAACCTGTACATAGACTAAGAAGCTGTCATTCAAAGAGAACAAGGGGATACTTCATGGTTTAAAATCTAGAAGGATGTATGTCAAGGTTGTATTCTTTCACCATACTTATTCAATCTGTATGTTGAGCAAATAATATGAGAAAATGGCATCAGGATTTGAGGATCATTAACAACCTACAATATGCAGACAATACAACTTTGCTTGCTGAAAATGAAGATGACTTGAAGCACTTACTGATGAAAATTAAAGATTATTGTCTGCTGTATTGATTATACTTCAACATAAAGAAAATAAAAATCTTCACAATTAGACCAATAAGGAGAATCATGATAAATAGAGAAAAATTTGAAGTTGTCAAAGACTTCATATTGCTTGAATCCACAACCAACACCCATAGAAGCGGCAGTCAAGCAATCAGAAGTCATATTGCACAGGACAAATCTGCTGCAAAAGACCTCTTTAAAGAGAAGATCAAAGGTGTCCCTTTGAAGACTAAGGTCCACCTAACCCACTATGGTCTTTTTAATCACCTCATGTGCCTTTGAAAACTAGGCAATGAATAAGGAAGACTGAAGAAGAGTTGATGTTTTTAAGTTGTGGTGTTGGTGAGAAATACTGAAAATACCATGGACTGCAGAAAAACAAACAAATCACTCCTCAAAGAAATGCAACCAGAATGCTCCTTGGAAGCAAAAATGACCAGATTTCATCTTACCTACTTTGATCTTGTTTTCAGAAAACACTATTCCCTGGAATTCCATGCTTGCTAAAGAGGAATCTGTACCTTGACCAGGAGGCTGTCATTCGAACAGAATAGGGGGACACTACATAGTTTAAAATCAAGAAGGGAGTGAGTCAGGGTTGTATCCTTTCTCCACACTTATTCAATCTATATGCTGAGCAAATAATCTGAGAAGCTGGACTATATGAAGAAAAACATGGTACCAGGATTGGAGGAAGAATCATTAACAACCTGAGATATGCAGACGATACAACTTTGCTTGCTGAAAGTGAGGATGACTTAAGGCACCTACTGATGAAGACTGAAGAATACAGTCTGCAGTATGGATTACATCTCAATATAAAGAAAACAAAAATCCTCACAACTGGACCAATGAGCAGCATCACAATAAATGGAGAGAAGATTGAGGTTGTCAAAGAATTCACGTTGCTTGGTTCTACAATCGATGCCAATGGAAGCATCAGTCAGGACATTAGACGACGTGTAGCATTGGGAAAGTCAACTGCGAAGGAACTGTTTCAAGTGCTGAGGAGCAAGGATATCTATCTCCTTGAGGACTGAGGTGCGCCTGACACAAGCCATGATATTTCCAATCGCCTCATATGCATGTGAGAGCTGAACAATGAATAAGGAAGACCAAAGAAGAGTTGATGCTTCTGAGTTGTGGTGCTGGCGAAGAATGCTGAAAGTACCATGGACTGCTAAAAGAACTAACAGATCTGTTCTGGAGGAAGTGCAGCCAGAATGCTCCTTGGAAGCAAGAATCGCCAGACTTTGTATCAACTATTTTGGTCATGTTGTCAGAAGGGACCATTCCCTGGAGAAGGATGTCATGCTTGGTAGGGTGGAGGGTCGTCGAATGAGGGGGCGGCCTTCAACGAGATGGATTGACACGGTGGCTGTGATGATGAGCTCAAGTATAGCAGGGATTGTGGGGCTGGCATGGGATTGGGCAGTGTTTCGTTCTGCTGTGCATGGGGTCGCTATGAGTCGGAAACGACTCGACGGCACTTAACAACAACAACAACAACAAAAGTGGAAGGGTAGCAAAATAGGAGAAAACCTTCAGTGAGATGGATTGACACAGTGGCTGCAACAATGAGCTCAAGTATAGCAAGGTTTGTGAAGCTGGTGCAGGGCCGAGCAGTATAATGTTGCTATGAGTCAGATGACTCAATGGCACCTAAAAACAACAATGGGCAAAATAATGAAGGATGCAAGAAGCATCAAAGAACATGAAAGGAATACTGAGTCATGTTACCAAAAAGCATTGATTGATGTTCAGTCATCTGGAGGTAGCATATGAGCAAGAACTGATGGTATTGAAGGAAGAAGTCTGAAGCTCTACTGCAGGCATTGGCAGCAGAGAAGTTTCCAGAATTTGACATAATACACATTGAGATGTTTGAATAAGTGATACAGTGCTGGAGGCCCTTACTCCTTTATAAGAAGAAATTTGGAAGACACATACCAGGCCAACTGACTGGAAGAGATCCCTGTTTATGCTGGCTGAAAGGAAAGGTGATTGGTAGAATGTGGAAATTATAGACAATTTAAGTAATATCATATGCTTGTAAAATTTTGCTGAAGATAATTAACAAATGGCTGCAGCAGTATATAGATAGGTAACTACCAAATTCAAGCCAGATTGAGAAGAATGCACAGAAAGAGGGATATCAATGCAGATGTCAGATCTATGTTGAGTGAAAGCAAATAATAACAGAAAGATGTGTACCTGTGCTTTGTTGACTGTGCAAAGGCATTCAATTTTGTGGATCATAAAAACTAGGTATAATATTGCAAACAATGTGAATTCTAGAACACTTAGGTGTGCTCATGAAGAACTTGTACATAGAGAAAGGGGCAATTGTTCAAAAAGAACAAGGGGATACTGTATGTGTTAAAATTAGGAAAGGTGTGCATCAGGGCTGTATCCTTTCACCACACTTATTCAATCTGCATGCTGAACAAATACCCAAGAAGCTGGACTATATGAAAGAGAACCTGGCATCAGGATTCATGGAAGATTTGTTAACAAGATTTGAAGCACTTACTGATGAAGATGAAAGACTACAGCCTTAGGTATGGATTTCACTTCAACCTAAAGAAAACAAAAATCCTCACAACTGGACCACAGAGAAACCTCATGACAAAAGGAGAAAAGATTGACATTGTCAAGTATTTAAATTTTACTTGGATCAACAATCAACACTGATAAAAGCAGCAATCAAGAAATTAGATGAGGCATTGCATTGGGCAAATCTGCTGCAAGGTGTTTAGGAGCAACAATGTTACTTTGAAAACTAAATTGTGCCTGATCTAAGCCGTGATATTTTCAATAGCCTCATATGCATGTGAGAGCTTAACAATGAATAAGGAAGATTGCAGAAGAATTGCTGCATTTAACCTTTAGTGTTGGCGAAGGATATTCAAAGTACCATGGACTGGTAGAAGAACCAACAAAGCTGTCTTAGAGAAAGTACAGCCAGAATTCTCCCTATAAGCAAGAATGGCCAGAATTTGTTTCTCATGCTTTGATCATGTCAGAAGAGACCAATCCCTGGAGAAGGATATTATGCTAGGTAAAGTAGAGGATCAGTGAAGAAAGAGAACCCCCTCAATGAGATGGATTTGCACAGTGGGTGAGAAGAAGGGCTTCAAACATGGCAATGATCCTGAGGATGATGCAGAACTGGGCCATGTTTTATTCTGTTGTACATAGATAGGGTTGCTCTGAAGTGAAATTGATTAGATGGTACCTAACAACAATACAACAAAGCCTGTAAAGCAACTCTTATCAAGTTTATCTATATCTATAGATATAGATATAGATATAGATATAGATTGGTTTCACTGAGTTAGAAAATATAATGAAAGAGCCTGGTATTTGTAACCACAGAGACACAGATTAGAAATTCATTCTATTCAATTATTTGTTATGTTGCCTTACTTGTATGAACTTCAGTATATTTTTCAGTGAGATAGAAATAATACAAACTGCACTGATTTGCTCTGGGGATTAGAAATATTATATTTAAAGTACAAATCTCAGTTTCTAGCACCAAGTGCTGAGAAAACAATTTTAAGCAATTATTGGAAGTGAGTTTAAAGATTTGGCATGTGAGTAAATTATTTTCTAGAGAAATTAAAAAATTTACCTAAGGGTATACATTAAACTGCAGAATCACTGCAAGGACTGAAGACTTTTTATACTGATTCAATCAGTTCTCATTCAAATGAGACTATTTCTAAACTGACTATATCAAAGTGAGCAATGTATTTAACTCCTCTGGCTCCCTCATCAGTAATGATTCCCCAAATTTCTCTATTAATCCAATTATTCTTGATTCTTTAAAGCAAAGTTTAAGTCACATTCTTCATGACATTTTCATCGTTGTCTTAGCTTTAATTATAATTAATCCCCAAAATCACAATATGGGCCAGGCAGTTCTTGCTGGAGGCTCTCACTGGTGGCTCAGTGATTCAGGCATCTGTACTACTCCCATTACGAAACTAGCTCTTCTGGAACATTTGTCTTCCAAAGTCACCAAGAAAGGTGATGAAAGAGCACACTTTATTTTCTGGCTAGACCCAAAATTTATTTGCATTCTTCTATTGCAGAAAAGGGAGCTCTGGTAGCTTAGTGCCTAACACACTCGACTGCTAACCAGAAGGCTGGCGGTTCAAACCAACCAGCCACTCCTCGGAAAGAAGATGGAGCAATCTACTTCCATAGTGATACTGCCTCAGAAACCCAAGGAGAGGTAGCTATGAGTCAGGTCTGACTCGATGGCACATAACAACAACAACAATTGCAGAAAATAATCCAGTCACTGTACTTTGGCTGGACTTTGTGAGAAGAATGTGCAGAAATTGATATATTCCATCATGTCTGATGAAAACCTCATCTTGCACTACATTTTACAATTGGTTATTTGTGGAATACAGGAAAGCTAATGATTTTGAGTGAATTTTTTTGTCACTTTTTAGAACTCTTGTTATGTTGTTATAGTTGTTAGGTGCCATCAAGTCATCTATGACTCATGTAGACTCTATGCCCAGCAGAACGAAACACTGTGTGCTCCTGTGCCAGCCTCACAATCTTTGCTATACCTGAGCCCATTGTTGCAGACATTGTGTCTATCCATCTTGTTGAGGACATTCTCCTTCCTCGTTGACCCACCACTTTACCCTGATACCCTTCTCTAGGGACTAGTTCCTTCTGATAACATGACCAAAATAGGTGAGACGAAGTCTGGCCATTCTTGCTTCCAAGGAGCAATCTGGCTGCACTTCCTCCAGTACAGAATCGTTAGATCTTTTAGCAGACCATGGTACTCTTAGCATTCTTCTCCAACACCACAACTCAAAAACAACAATTCTTCTTTGGTCTTCCTTATTCACTGTCCAGTTCTCACGTGCATAAGAGATGATTGAAAATACCATGACTTGTGTCAGGAGCTCATAACTTTTTTTTTGTTTTTGTTTTTGTTTACTTTCATCATCTAGTTTAATGTGTTGCTTTTTTTTTTATCATGATTTTTGTGAAAATTTACAGAGCAAATTCACTTTCCATACAGAGGTTCACATACACATTGTCTCATGACATTGACTACAATTTACCACAATGCAACAGCTCCCCTCCCATTTCCTCCAGATAGTTACCTCTTCCTTGTGTCCATCCCTCCATGTACTACTGCCCCCTGAGCTGTCTCCCTGTGCATAAATAACCCTTCTTTCTCCCATGATTGTTGTTTCCAAGGAGTGTGTCTACCTCAGGTAAATGTTCAACTCATATGCTTGTCTTTTGTTTGGCTGGAAGCTACAGGTGTGTGTTCAATTCCAGACCTGAAGGGCAGCTAGGGGCCATAGTTTCAGTGATTCCACCAGACTCTATCAGACCAGCAAATCTGGTCTCCCTCCTTTTTTTTTTCCAAATGGTTTTGAGTTTTGTTCCACATTGTTCTCCCTGTCTATCCAAGATCTCCTACATAGATCCCCCTCCAAGTGGTTGACAGTGGTAGCCGGGTACTATCTAGTTCTTCTGGTCTCATCATCACCATGTAGGTTGCAGAGCACATGGTGTACCGGTCACTAGGACTAATTGTTTCCATGAATCTTTGGTTTTCTTCATTCTTCTTTGTTCTGGATGAGGAGAGACCCATCGTTGCATCTAGATGGCTGCTTGCAAGCTTTTAAGATCACAGTAGCTACTCGCCAAAGTAGGAGATGGAACAATGTTTTGTGTATTACATTATGCCAATTGAGCTTGATGTCCCCTGTGACTATGGTTCCAAGCCCACAGGTTCACCTACTCAGTCCCTCTGGGTAGCTGGCTGTGACCAAGCAGTGACCACAAACTTGCCCCTTGTCAGCTCTACTATACACCTGGGAATTCAGATCATACAAATACACTGTCTGCCAACCCTATATATGGTCTTTGGTACACTCCCCACTTCATAGACACACCTAATAGTTCAGCCTGTCCACCCATCTATCCACTCGTATATCCATGTTTGCCTTCACTGACAATGCAGTACTGTATGTGCAAAAGAGTTCATCTTTGTTGTCTGTACCTCCCATGTACCATTCTATGTTTTCCTCTTCATCGATGCAACCATGTTGATCACTCACATTTGATACATTGCCCTTCTCTTCATCCAAATCAATACTTATCTCTATCTATCTAACAGTGTTCCCTCCCCTCCCCTCCCACCCCTGGTAATCAACAAAGAAAATTTCCTTCCATAGATAAACCTTTCCTTGACTTTTACAATAATGGACTAATACAATATTTGTCCTTTTTTGATTGACTTATTTCACTCACCATAATGTCCTCCAAGTTCATCCATGTTATGTGGTGTTTTGCAGATTCTACATTATTCTTTAGGGTTGCATAGTATTCCATTGTGTGTATGTACCATAGTTTGGTTGTCCATTCTTCAGTTGATGGATACCTAGGTTGTTTCCATCTTTTGGCTATTGTAAATAATGCTGCAATGAACATGAGTGTGCATATGTTTGTTCTTGTCATGGCTCTCACTTCTTTAGGATATATACCTAGTAATGGAATAGCTGGGTCAAATGATATTCCTAGTTCCAGGTTTTGAAGGAATGGCCATACTGCTTTCCACAGTGGTTTTACCATTCTCCAGTCCCACCAGCAATGTATGAGAGTCTCAATCTCTCCACATCCTCACCAGCATTTGTTATTTTTCTGTCTTATTGAACTTTGCTACTAGTACTGGAGCAAGATGGTACCTCATTGTTGTTTTGATTTGCATCTCTCTGATGGCTAATGATAGTGAGCATTTCTTCATATGTTTGTTGTCCACCTGAATATCCTCCTTGGTGAAGTGTCTATTCATGTCTTCTGCCCATTTATAATTGGATTATTTGTCCTTTTGTTACTGAAGTATTGGAGTTTTTTATAAATTCTAGAGATAAATCTCTTGTCAGATATATCATTGCCAAATATTTTTTTCCCCAATCTCTAGGTTCTCTTTTGACTCCTTTGGAGAAGTCTTTGTTAGCACATAAAAATATGATTTTTAGAAGGTCCCAATCTTCTAGCTTCTCTTCTGCTATTTGGCAGCACATAAAAATATGATTTTTAGAAGGTCCCAATCATCTAGCTTCTCTTCTGCTATTTGTGTGTTTGGGGTAATGCTTGATAGTCTATTTATGCCATATATCAGGACCCCTAAATTTGCCCTTAGTTTTTCCTTGAGGAACTTTATAATTTTAGGTTTCACATTTAAGTCTTTGATCCATCTGGAATGAGTTTTTGTATATGGTGTGAGGAACAGATCTTGTTTCATTTTTCTGCAAATGGATATCCAGTTTTGCCAGCACCATTTATTAAACAAAATATTTTCTTCCCCATTTAATGGATTTCAGCCCTTTGTGAAAGATCAGCTGACCAAAGGACAATGGCTCTATTTCTGGGTTCTTAATTCTATTCCATTGATCTATGTACCTGTCATTATACCAATACCAGGCAGTTTTGACTACTGTGGCATAAATAGTAGTTTTTGAGATCCAGCAGTGTGAGACCTCCTACTTTGTTCTTCTTCTACAATAGTGCTTTGCTTATCTGAGGTCTCTTTCCTTTCCTTACAAAGTTAGTGATTGTTTTTTCCATATCTTTAAAGATTGTTGATGGGATATGGATTGGGATTGCATTGAATGTATAGATTGCTTTGGGTAGAACTGACATTTTCACAATATCCAATCTTCCTATCCACGAGCATGGGATGTTCTTCCATTTATGTAGATCTCTTATGGTTTCTTGAAGTAATTTTTTTTATAGTTTTCTTTGCTCAGGTCTTTTGTGTCCCTGGGAAGATTTATTCCCAAGTATTTTATTTTTGTGGTAGCTACTGTAAATGATATCAATTTCCTTATTTCTTTTTCAGCAATCTCTTTGCTGGTGTAGAGGAATCTAACTGATTTTTGGATGTTGATCTTGTATCCTGCCACGATGCTAAATCTCTCAATTAGTTCCAGTAGATTTTTGACTAAGTCTTTTGGGTTTTCTAGGTATAAGATCAGATCATCAGCAAATAGGGATAGTTTGACTTCTTCCTTACCTATTTGGATGCCTTTGATTAGCTTTTCTAGCCTTATTGCCCTGGCTAGGACTTCCAGTACAACGTTGAACAGAAGTGGTGATAGAGGGCATCCTTGTCTAGTTCCTGTTCACAAGAAGAATGATTTCAGTCTCTCTCCATTGAGAATAATGTAGGCTATTGGTTTTGCACAAATTCTCTTTATTATGTTAAGGAATGTCCCTTTTATTCCTGTTTTGCTGAGAGTTTTCATCAGGAATGGGTGTTGGATTTTATCAAATGCCTTTTCTGCATCATTTGGTATGATCATTTACTTCTTTTCCTTTGTTTTATTTATGTGGTGGATGACGTTGGTTGTTCTTCTAATAGTGAACCATCCCTGCATACCTGATATGTACCCCACTTGATCATAATGAATGATTGTCTTGATATGTTGTTGCAGTCTATCAGAAAGGATTTCATTGAAGATTTTTGCATCTATATTCATGAGAGATATCAGTCTATAGTTTTCCCTTTGAGTGATGTCTTTGCCTGGTTTTGGTATCAAGATTATACTTGCTTCATAAAATGTGTTAGGGAGGATTCCATTCTTCCCTATGTTTGGGAATAGTTTGAGTAGGACTGGTGTCAGTTCTTCTCTGAATGTTTGGTACAATTCTCCAGTGAAACCATCTGGGCCAAGACTTGTTTAGTTCACAATTTTTTGATGACCTGTTCAATTTCTTATTTCTAATGGACCTGTTCAACTTTCCCACATCACTCTGTGTTTGTTTAGGTAAGTGGTATATTTATAGAAATCTGTCAATTTTTTCCAGGTTTTCAAATTTGTTGGAGTATAGTTCTTCATAGTCTCCTGATAGTACCCTTTTTATTCCAGTTGATTCTGTTGTGATGTCACCCATTTCATTTCTTATTTGTATTATTTGTATTCTCTCCCTCTTTTCCTTTGTTAAATTGCCAGTGGTTTGTCAATTTTATTGATCTTTTCAAAAGACCAATTTCTGGTCTTGTTGATTTTTTCTATTGTCCTTCTATTTTCTGTTTCATTGATTTTTGCTCAAATTTTTATTTTTTCCTTTCTTCTGGTGACTGTAGGCTTTTCTTGCTGTTCTTTTCCTAATTGTTGGAGATGTTGGTTTAAAGTATTGATTTTGGCTCTTTTTCTTTTTTGTTGTGTGCATTTATTGCCATAAATTGTCTTCTGATCACAGCTTTTGATGTGTTCCAAAGATTTTGATATGTTGTGTTTTCATTCTCCTTTGATTGAAGGAATTTTTGAATTTCATTTTTTATTTCTTCTCTTGCCCAGTCTTTTTCAAGGAAGGTGTTGTTCAGTTTCCATGTGTTACTCTTTTTCTGTTGATCTTCCTATTGTTGATTTCTAATTTGATAGCATTATGATCTGAGAAGATGTTTTGCAGTATTTCAATGTTTTTAAATTTATGAAGGCTTGCTTTATGGCCCAACATACAGTCTATCATGGAAAATGTTCCATGTGCACTGGAAAAGAATGTATA
>NW_006921790.1:1563215-1573380 GCF_000298275.1 Orycteropus afer afer
GTAATTTGGGGCTCTTTCATTGGGTCCATAGATATTTATTATGGTTATATCTTCATGTTCAATTGATCCTTTAATCATTATATAATGTCCCTCCTTGCCTCATATGGTGGTTTTTGTCTTAAAGTCAATTTCATCAGAAATAAATATTGCCACTCCTGCTCTTTTTTGGTTGCCATTTGCTTGATATATCTTTTTCCAACCTTTGATTTTTAGTCTATTTTTGTCCTTGTCTCTGAGGCATGTCTCTTGTAAACAGCATATTGATGGGTATTGTTTTCTTATCTAATCTGCAACTCTCTGTCTCTTGATTGGTGCATTTACTCCATTAACATTCGGTATAATTTTTGACAAGTATTAGTTGGTTGCTGACATTTTGTTATGTGTTTTCTCATGGTCTCCCTGGTTTCTTTGTTCCATATTATTTTCTGTAGTGAGCTCATTATGTTTGTCAATCATGTTAACATTTTCTTTGTTGTTGTTGTTTTAGTATTTGCTGAGTATTTGTGCTTGTCCTCTTTTTTACTGTGATACGAAGGTTTATCATTTTTCTTTGAGGTTACCCTGTGATTTATAATTTTCTCCCTAAGATAAGAACAGTCCATTCTATCTTGCAACTCTCTTGACTTCCTCACCATTTAGAAATTTTGTAACTGCACAGTATTTTCCCTGTTTTTGGTTTGCAGTTGTCCTCACTTGCCAATTGATGTATCTAGTTCCCTGATTACAATGATGTAAGCTTATTTGACTTTGGATATGTCCATAGCTATGGTTTCTGGGTTATGTCATCTTGTGTATTAACAGTTGCTTGTTATTTGTTGTTTTTGGTTCTCTGTTCAAAGAACTCCCTTTAGTATCTCTTGTAAGGTTGGTCTGGTTTTAACAAAATCCTAGTTTCTGCTTGTCTGGAAATCTAATTTCACCTTCATATTTTAGGGACAATTGTGCTGGGTATATAATTTTTTCTGGTTACCTAGTGCTGCTCTGACAGGAATCATACCACAAATGGGATGGACTTAACAAACAGGAGTTTATTCTTACAATTTGGAGCCTTTAAGTCCAAGTTCAAAGTGCCAGGCTCTAGGGACTGGGTGAAAGCCCCTCAACCTTGGGATTCAGCTCTGTCTCCTGCTCCCAGCCCACAGAAACTAGAAGCTTTTCTTCACTCAGACAGCTGCTGGCAGCTGAGCCTGAGAACCACAAGGTTGAAAAGTAAGAAAGGCACAGTCCCGATATTACCAAACTACATGGCAGACCATTAACTTAAGTCCATTGTAAGTCCCAGGGTTGGCAGCACATAGCAGGCTGCTGAGCAGCAACATGGCTACATGCAGGGTCCAACCGTGCCATATGCTAGAGACCATTCCCAAGACTTCTTCTTAAATACAGCAAGCAGACCACATCCCAAAGGCAGCTACTCAGCTGCTTGTGGTAGATCCCACCATGGAGTCAATTGCCAGTCTTATCATGGGTAATAACTACCACCAACTGCCCAGCCTCTCAACCAGACCCAGCCAAGTTGACACAAAAACATAACCACCACATAATTCTTGGTAGAAAATTCTTCTCTTTCAGGGTTTTATATCTACCATCCCATTGCCTTCTCACTTGCATGGTTTCTGCTGAGAAATCAGAGTTTATTCTTACTGTTGTCCCTTGTAAGTAACTTTTTGTTTTGCTCATGCTGCTTTCAGGATTCTTTCTTTGTCTTTGGTTTTGATGAGTTTGATGATGATATGTCTTATTGATTTTCTTTTGGGGTCTATTGTGTTTGGGGTTTGTTGAACTTCCTAAAGGGATATATTCTCATCTTTCATCATATCAGGGAAGTTCTCTTCCAAAAAATCTTGGACAGTTTTCTCAGTGGTTTTATTTTTATTTTCCTATTCTGGAATTCCAATGACATGTAGGTTATTGCTTTTGATGGTATCCCATATGAACCTTAGGCTTTCTTCATCTTGTTTTGATCTTTTTTTTTTTTTTTTTTCTGATTGATCCCTTTCCAAAGAAGTATTCAGATATTTGTCTTCAATCTCATTAATTCTGTCTTCCATTGCATAAATTCTGCTCCTTTGCCCTTCCAATGTGCTATCTATTTCTGATAATTTAGTATTAATCTTCTGGATTTCTATCTGTAGATTTAGAATCATTTCTAATTTTTCATTTATTTTGTCATTTTGTTTTTGTGTTTTCTTCCAAAATTCTTGTAGGGTTTTGTCTGTGTTTTCCTTGGTCTGTCTCTCAATCTTTTGAAGATACCTAAATATAATTGTTTTGAATTCCTTATGAGAGAATTCCAATGCTGCTTCTTCCTCAGGGATATGTTCTGGGTCTGTATCCTGCTCCCTTGCTTCTACTACTTTATCTTGCTTCTTTGTGTGAACTGTAATGGTCTGCTGTTGTCTCTGAGACATTGTGGCATTGTTGTATTTAGATCTCTGTTAACTTTTTGTGAAGATCAGTTAAAGGTAAGTCAGGCTTTTCTTGGTGGTTGTTTATCATTGGCCTGTTGGTGGAGAAGGAAGTGGTGGCTTTCACTCAGTAAGTGAAGGTTCAGGAGGTTGGAGGTATAGGGACTTTTGCTGTCTTCCACTCCATTAGACAAAAATAACAATTGAATAACCATCAAAAAAGTAAAATCACATGGACAAATAATACATCATGTAATCACAAAGAAACAGAAACCAAAAGAAGAAACAAATAAAGAATAGTAGTAAAATGGACATATGCAATAATAATAGTAGTAGTTTTAAAACAGAAAAAACCAAGCAAACTAAGAAAAAGAAAAACAAACAAATAAACAAACAAAAAAACCTCAGGGGAGGACAGGGCAGGGTACCCAGACTCTGTCCAAGTACACAGACTGGAGTGGAGTTCCTGTGTGCCCAGAAGGTGGGTGGGAGTGATGGATCACCATACTTCCATTCACCAAGAGGGTGTGGGGTATAAGAGTAACAAGGGGAATGTCGTACCTTTCTAGTCATCTGGGTCTGGAATGCCCTTTGGGTTCCCAGCAAGTGGAGCCTGTTCTTAAGTCACTGGAATCTGGAAGGACACTGTTGCTTTAAATATCCAAATAGTCAAGCCACTTCTAAACATTCAAAATGGCTGTGCCCTTGGACAGACAAAAGTCTACAACTCTCTTTGCTGCTTCCCATTTTATTCCCCAGCCACCAGAGCAGTCCTCCATATAGTCCCTGGATAGCAGGGCTTATTTTTAGGTTAATTCTTAGGTCATACCACCATTTGGCAATATCCAAGTTGTAGGTGCTGTCAGGATCACTGCCAGACCTCAGTGTTGTATATCTCCTTTTTTTGGTGTTTTCATGCAAATTCTTCTGCTAGTTGGAGTTTAGTCCACTTCCGTATCCTTCCCTTCAAGGCTCAGGGATCCAGAATTATCTTCTGTATCTGTGTTAATTGGTTCTCCTTTTCTTTGTTGAAGAAGGTCTTTGGAGTCTTTCTACCTATTCTGCCATCTTACTGGAATTTCCTTGCTCCTCATCACTTGAAAGAGGTCCTTTGCAGCAGATTTGGCCAATGCAATACATTGTCTAATGTCTCGATTGCTGCTTCCATTGGTGTTGATTGTAGACCCAAGTAATATGAAATCCTTAACAACTTCAATCTTTTCTCCATCCACCATGAACCTTTTTATTGGACCAATTGTGAGGACATTTATTTTCTTTATATTGAGGTATAATCCATACTGCAGACTGTAGTCTTCAATCTTCATCAGTAAGTGCTTCAAGTCATCCTCACTTTCAGCAAGCAAAGTTGTCATCTGTGTACCACAGGTTGTTAATGAGTCTTCCTCCAATCCTGAAGCCATGTTCTTCATATAATCCAGCTCCTCAGATTATTTGTTCAGCATACAAGTTGAATAAGTACAGTGAAAGGATACAAGCTTGACACACTCACTTCTTGATTTTGAACATGTAATGCCCCCTGTTCTGTGTTTGGTGGTTGGTGTGTAAATTTGGATAATTGTAGTATTAACTGCTCTTTCTTGAAGGTGTATGGATATTATCCTATCACTGACACTATTGTACTTCAGGACAGATCTTGAAACAGTCTTTCTGATGATTAATGTCACACTATTCCTCTTCAATTTGTCATTCCTGGCATAGTAGAGCATATGGTTGTCTGATTAAAAATGGACAAAACCAGTCCATTTCAGCCCACTAATGACTTGGGTATCAATCTTTATGCATTCCACTTCATTTTTTACAACTTCCAATTTTCCTAGATTCATACTTCATTCATTCCATGTTCCAATTATTAGTGAATGCCTGCATCTATATCTGCTCATTTTGAGTCATGCCACAACAGCCAATGGAGGTCCCAAAAGCTTTACTCTATCCATATCATTAAAGTCATCTCTATTGTGAGGAGTCAGCTCCTCCTCAGTCAAATTTTGAGTGCCTTCCCACCT
Source organism: Orycteropus afer afer (assembly GCF_000298275.1). NCBI lineage: Eukaryota > Metazoa > Chordata > Mammalia > Tubulidentata > Orycteropodidae > Orycteropus > Orycteropus afer. Next base: position 1,567,648 of record NW_006921790.1, read on the forward strand.
GATAGGCTCATCTTCCAGCACTATGTTGGACAATGTTTCAGGGCTGTTCATAAAATTTTCCAGTAATGTGTCAGACAGTGTTTCACTGCTATTCATAAGGTTTTCACTGGCCAATTCTTTGAGAAGTGGAAGGCCTCTTCTTTCCTTGGAGTCTGTCCAAGCCCAGAAGCTCTGCTGAAACCTCTCCACCGTGGGTAACCCTGATGGCATTTTGCAGGATGGTGGCATAGCCTCCAGCCTCACAGCAACATGTAAGCTGCCACAGAAAGACAAACTGACAGACAAGTTCATCCCCCTTGGTTGTTCCTAACCCCTCTGCACCTGCCTACCTCAGGCCCCTGCCTCAATAAAGAGCCACGCCAAGCAAAAAGCAGCCTCCAAGCCCTCTTGTTATAGTAAATATTTTTTTCTTTCTTAGGTAATAATGATCTCGTGAAAGTAATTTTACTTTTAAAAATCACCTTACCAGTATTTATCATTTTATTTTTGTTTGTAGCATTGCATTGAATAGGGACTCAGAACACTTTTAATTATTTTTTAATTTTTTATACATCATTTAATATAATATGCCTTAAATTATTTCTGATAAGATGAATAGGCAAAATTGTATAATGTAAATTTATATGTATAAACATGTCATGATATGTTAAAAATAATGTAGTTGCTATTCTTATATTTTAAATTCTAGATCATATATCACTTTTTTCAGAGAGCTTTCTATGATTGTTTTTTCAAACATCTTTTTAAAAAATTAAAAATGTAATTTACTTTTGATAACATATTCTCAGGATACAGTTTGGTATTCATTTATGCTCAATTTATGTGCCTGTCATGTGTTCTTTGAAATTTTTCTGAGTACTGAATGTGTTTTGGTCTTTTGACCCTAATTACATCTTAAGAACAAGGATAAATTCATTTTATCTCTTTGTATCTTTTATTGCACTCATCAACACTCTTAGTATATAGTAGTGGCTTATTATTTCTATTTGAAATCACTTGTTCCACCTCAAGTTTCTAGAGTCATCCAGCTTTGTAGTTCTTTTAAAATAGTAATGTATTACTTTGCTTAGATTACTCCCAATCACATAATTTCACTTTGTGAACCACTTTCTATAAACATATATGATTCTTTTGTTAGCAGGACTGGAATTGAAAATATTTGAATATATTATGCATAAAAGGGCAAGAGATCACCTGGGTAAGTTTCAGAAAATGGAAGTAAACAAGTATTTGTCTAAGAATCAGTAGCTAGGGTCCAAAACTTTCTCCCCATAACTTCTCTTCTTCCAAATGTTCAATTAAACCTCCAATATTTTATTTTCCTCTATATACTCACTGCCATTGAATCGAATCCAATTCATAGCGACCCCTCCTTTGGTTTTTGAGGCAGTATCACTGTGAAAATAGATTGCCCAAGCTTTCTTCAGAAGAGTGGTTGGTGGGTTTGAACCCTCAGCCTTCCCATTAGCAGTTAAATGCCTTAGTCACTATGCTACTAGAGCTCCCTTCCTCTATATAGAGACATTATGAATGATAACAAGTCCCAATATAATTTTGTGTTTCATGTTTCTGGAATTTCAGAGAAAAATAAGAATAATAACATTATATGAAAGGATGGCAGTTAAGAAAATAAGGGTATAAAAGAACAAAGGCAAGCTGACATAATTTCTTTCATGTATATAATTTTATTTTATTTAAAATCTTGACCCGTCAATTTTAAGAAAACTGTTACAAATACAGCAAACTGGTCAGGGGTTAAATTATATGGAAATTAATTTAAGATGATTTCCTAGATTTAAGCTCTTGCACCTCTTTCTGGATCGGCATGAGAAAGAGGGTGTGGAAATTAGCTTTTGGATGACATGGAATTGAGGATGATCAGCTTTGCAAGCAAAGCTCTGAAAAGCAAACTTCTGTCTGCCAGAACGTGCACATTAAATGCAGTGGCTTTTCTTAAGTCTTTATCCTGAATGTACAATAATCCAACAGCTACCAAGAAACTAAAACTTTAAAAATGACATTTATAAATTATATTGAAGGATAGTAACAAAAAAGATTAAAAGTCATATTTATGAGAAGTGTGTTTGTAATGCCGTTTGATTAGTTTCTCTAATGAATGATTTGTGAATGGTAATTACGATTGATGATGCACTGGTCTTGGGCTTAGGGACCGTTATGGAATACAAACAAAACATTTAGCAAACTAAAGAGATCCACATTGGGAGCTGCTAATACTGAATCAAATGTCAAGACTGCACATTTAAAAAATGGAAAATATATATTTAAATTACTTAAATTCTTACACTACATCATGAAGAAATTCAGTGTGGATGCAGTGGTCAAAATTAAAATAGCATAAAATTGCTCATGTTTGGAGAAATAATAAAATCATTTGATCAGTCATATAAATGTAATATATAAATAAAATGAACAGTAAGGCAGTGTAAGGGGGAAAAATACAGTGCATAGTCTAATATCTGCCCCAATTGTTACTACCTGAAGGGAAAATTAATTTTAAGGAGCATGAAATTTTAATGATTGGTTCTTCAACTGATGACCCATTTATACTTTTTATCAAAATTCATATACTTCACAATATTAGGATCATTTTCAATTGTAAACAAGGTGAATAAAATGTGACCTTTAATAATCATTTAAAAAATTAACTCTGATAGACATCCTGAAAGATCAACTTTTTAAACTCCACTAATTCCTAATTGCCCTTTTACAGGAATAACCTATTAATTCTTCTTAAACCAGCAATATGGCACCATTGTTTAATAAAATCATACATGCAATTATTATTTTTTTTTTTTTTTTCAATAAAAAGTGTGTTTTGGTTGTCAAATTACGTAAGACCTGTTTGCCTTGTTCTCAATGCGACAGGATTTTTGACTGAATAAACTCTCAATTTGATTATCATATTATTTTTTATTTTTTGTGAAAACATCTCCAGTGGGTAGGAACCATAGTCATCTAATGGCTCTACTGGAGACCAACATAGTGATAATGGAAGCACCCATTTCACATTTCTAAGCTATTTTTTAGAAAAATTGTATTGACTAGTCAACTTGATTCATTTTATTGATATAGTAACATAATAAAGTCACTCTTATCCATTTTGTATATATGAAATGTATATGCATGAGTATGATAGAATTCATGCAACCACAGAGAAAAAACAATCTTACAAATGCAATGATAATTAAGTTTTCAAAATTAACTACAACATTTGACCAGTTAGTGAATACTTTATTGTTGCATCTTTAATTCAATAGCACTATGAAAGTAAGATATATTCATATTTATAGTTTTGAACTTCAAATTATAGATTGCACAGTGGTTGTAGGATTGACTAGTTATGTATCCCTTTGTTTCTCCTGAGTTTAAAATGTGTTCTCTAATATATACATACAAATAATTACTTGTCTACTTATAATATTTATACTAATTGATAAAGGAAGGAGATTGAGTTTATTTGCCTTCATTATGCATGAGCCTTTTAACAATTACTATACTACATTTCTTATGTCACATTCTCGTCTCTGAACATTGCTCTTTAAAAATGTCATCCTTCATGAAGTTCAGGTAAACATAGTTCCTAATACTCCTCATATTTTTCCAATGCATACATGTTCTATACAATTTAGAGCATGCTGCCTTCTTTAGTTTTATTTATTATTAATAGATATTGCCCTTTCAGTTAGATAAAAATTTTGTGGAGGGTTGAGACTGTATTTCCTATTTCTTTTTATTTCTAGCTTTTGCTTTAATGATTTGTGTACTATGAGAGTTAATATGTGATATTGCGTCTCAGTACTCATTGCAAGAGGGCATTCCAGACTTCTTGAAGAAGTGGAAACTCTATTTTTAACTAAATTTTGAGTTCTAAATGTTTCCCAGTAAATCGGTTATGTGACAATGAGCATTCTGAAAAGTCTTGAATAATCTTCCAAGATGAGTCCACTAATTTTTGATCATCATAAAGCAGATTCAATAAATTTGCATGACTGCTACACTCTTGACAGAATTTTGAAGGACACGAAAAGTCTACCTCTTCCACAAAGAGTGTGCGTGTTTGGATCAAAATGTAGTTAGTTTCAAAGGTTAGATATCTTTATCTTTCTTATATTTCTGCCAATGTATTTCCACCTGTTGATCAAAGATTAAATGTATTTAAAATAAAAGCCTTTATGAAATCACCCAGATCTTTCTAAGCTCCATATATGTATGTACTCCACCACTCTTCTGTCAATTTGTCATTCTGTGGTGCCATGCATATTTCTTTGATGCTGGAAATTCTGCCACCAGTATTTCAAATACCAAGAGCATCACCATGTTGGACAGATTTCAGAGGAGCTTACAAACTAAGACAAACTAAGAAAAAAGATATGACAATTTATTTCTAATAATTAGGCTATGAAAAACTTATGGAATCACAATATAGTGCTAGGAGTTGATCAACCTATGTTGGAAGCCACTCAAAATACATGGTAAAAGACAACAAAGGTAAACACTATTGCATGTGCAATCCTGCAATAACCAATGAGTGGATACACAGATGAACACACAAGCTGAACAGGGGTGGAAAGGCACTGGCCCTCTTTCCATGAATATAGATAGATTTGACAGAGAATATTTCTACATATGTATTAATATATACTGCAAATATATTAATGAATATAGTAGAGGATACAGGGGATAACGTTATGAAAACTTCTAAACTGTAACCAAAGATCTTAAGAAAATGAATCACTGGGACTGGAGGCTCAGGACCATAGTCTTGGGGTACACCAAGGTCGATTGACATAACATAGTTTACAATTATAATATTCTACATTCTGCTTTGATGAGTTGCAACTAGGGTCTTAACACCTTGTAATCAGCCATCTAAGATGCAACTATTATTTTCTCCCACCCCAGAGCAAAGAATAGTGAAGAAAATCAAAGATGCAAGAAAAAATTGATCCAAAGGACTAATGAGCCACATGACACCAGCCTCTATGACACAGATCAGAAGAACTAGATGATGTGCAGCTACTGCTGGACACTCTAAAGGGATCTCAATAAGAAGTCCTAGATAGAGTGGGAGAATATTGTGTGAAAAAAATTAAAAATCATTTCAAAGACCAGGCTTACTATTCTGAATCCCTGAGAATATGGCCCTTCAACAGCCTTCAGTCCTGGAACTGAACTCACCTACCTCCTGGCTGAACTTTTAGCCAAACAATACACAGGCATATAAGATGAAATAACACTAGACAGTTACACACTCCTTAGAAAAATCAACCATATGAGATCAAAGAGCAGCATTTTCTGGGATAAATCTCAGAAGGCAGGATGGAATAGGAAAGAAGCACAAGTGGAAATGCTAAACACAGGGAGGCAGTAGAAAAGGTGTTGTTACATTTCAGGAATTGAAATCAATGTCACAAAACAAAATGTGTGTGAATTGTTGAATAGAAAATCAATTTGCTCTGTAAACTTTCATTCAGATCAATATATCTATATATATGTAATATATATAATATATATAATGTGTATTAAATATATAATATAGATATTTAATAGATATTTATTTAATATATAATATTATGTAATATATATTTATATATATATATATTTAATACATATAAAGGATAGTAGGTGGGAGCTCTGGTAGCATAGTGGCTAAGGCACTTGACTGCTAACCAGAAGGCTGGCGGTTCAAACCCACCAGCCACTCCTCGGAAG
>NW_006921790.1:1573480-1574036 GCF_000298275.1 Orycteropus afer afer
AATCTACTTCCGTAGTGATACTGCCTCGGAAACCCAAGGAGGGGTCGCTATGAGTCGGGTCCGACTCAACGGCATATAACAACAACAACAACAAGGTGCTGCAAAGATGTACTCAAGCATAGATGCAATTGTGAATATGGTACAGGATGGGGCATATTTCATTCTGCTGTGGTGGAGTTTACCATAAGCTGGAGTCAACTCGATGGCAACTACTAATATGTATGTATGTATTATGTATTTATATTGTAATGTTAAGTTAAAGCATCTGCAATACAACAAAACATTTTGTTGTAACATCACCTTATTTCGTTTTAATTTTCACAAATTTATTGTATAAATCATTTCCTTTTAAACATACTCCTTGGGTTTTTCATACAATTGAGAACACCTAGTCTGATGAAGTTACTAGTGCATTGGCCGGGAATCGAACCCGGGCCTCCCGCGTGGCAGGCGAGAATTCTACCACTTGACTGCTAACCAGAAGGCTGGCGGTTCAAACCCACCAGCCACTCCTCGGAAGGAAGGTTGGGCAATCCTACTTCTGTAGTGATACTGC
>NW_006921790.1:1574236-1596155 GCF_000298275.1 Orycteropus afer afer
CTGCCTCAGAAACCCAAGGAGACGTCACTATGAGTTGGATCTGACTTGACGGCAGTGAGTGAATCTGATGAAAAATATTCTTTGTGGAAAAGGCAGAAGAGCTATGAATAAGTGAGAGCATACAGGAATCTCTGAAACATTCAAAATACATTCTGCATGGCCAAACTGCCATTTGAACAAAGGTTTGCATCATAAAGATTTCTTTAGGTCAATAGCAAAGAGAGAATGTCTAAAGGCTATAATTTATGATGATCTGTCATTATTATCCAATCACCTGAAGTATAACTTTGCTTTATTGTAGTGGTTGTTGTTGTTATGTACTATTTGATGCCAACTCAGTGTGATCCATGTGACAGAGTAGAACTATTCCTTAGGGCTTTCTATATAATCTTTATGGAAGCAGATTGCCAGGTCTTTTCTCCTGCATAATTGTAATTATTTGGTTCTTGTTAATCCTGTAAAGATAATGCAGAAGAGGTATCCCTAAAGGATTTTATGGTGAAATTCTAAATAAATAGATTGGTGGACAGTGATTGAGTCTTACCTTTGTAGGAATCTCATAATACTTTAATAACAATTTATGCAGGGTCATTTTCACCATAGAATACCTTGAGAGACCAAATATAAATCGCACTGGAAAGCAGTGTAACATATTTATTTTATATTGCAGTTTTTTTATTCTGTTTTTTTTTTCTCTCTCATTCTATAATTCAGTTAATATTGTACAGTGTTATATTTTAGTCTTTTGTTCTGAAAAAACTGGATTTACATACAAATGTAAGAACTACTACGCAGAGATCCCATGTACATTTCAACCATCTTAGTTGGTAATACCTTAGATAGCTACAGCAAGATAGTTATCAGTGTAAATCCCTTGAGATTCAATGAAGTTGTGTGTATCAAGTGTGTTCCTTTGTATTGCTGAGCAAATTATATAGAAATGCTATAGTTTGTTTGACCATTTATGTGTTTTAGGACATCTGAGTGGTGTTTACTTTTTGAGTATCATGAATATAGCTATTAAATCTTTTGTGTACAGGTTTGTGTGAATATAAATTTTTTATTTCTCTAGGACAAATGCCCAAGAGAACAATTATTCAATTTACTCTATTTGCATGCTTAGCTAAAAATTAGGGGAAAAAATGTTTTCAGAGTAGTTGTAAAATTTTACATTCCCACTAGCAATACATGAAAGATCTGTTTTTTCCATATTCTTGCCAGTATTTGGGGTGGTCACTAATTTTTACACATGTAATCATGTAGTGAGTTTTACAAACAATTTCTTTCATTCTGTAGCTTGGTATTTCGTCATCTCATAAAACTCAAACCAAACTCACTGCAATGGAGTCGGATCCGACTCATAGTGACCCCTCCTTGGGTTTCCAAGGCAGTATCACTATGGAAGTAGATTGCCCCATCTTCCTTCCAGCTTTCATATATCATAACTTTTTACTTTTGATAAGGTTTAATATGTCAATTTTTCCTTTTATGGATTGTGCTTTTGGTGTCAAGTCTCAAACCTTTTTGTTCTGGTGTAGCTATTGCTCTCAAATACTTTCTCCTATATCCTTTTCTCAGAGTTTTATAGTTTTACATTTATGTCTTTGATGCATTTTTTGTTAATTTTTGTATAGGATGGTAAGGTAACAGTTTTTTGTTTCTTTTTTTAAATTAAGAAATAACAGAGTATTAATATATGGAGAAATATGAGGCAACCACAGAGGGAATTAAAACAGAAAGTTATAAATATGAATTTTGAAGCATTTTTGCTGGATTTTACTGGGTATGGGATATTTTATGGTTGTGTAAACAAAAAGTCTGTTTTATTATAAACCATTTAATGAAATTTGATCTGTAAACAATATGTTAAAGTAAAAAGTATTGCAAATTAGACATAGAGAGTAGTGAAAGCATAATTTTTATTCCGTAGATAAACCTGAACCTGAGAGTGCATGTGTGGCTGGCCAGAGAAGTGATTAATGGTAGAATAAGGGTTATGGGGCAAGATTTCTTAGTCCAGTGCTTTTTGCACTAAAACTCAGTAAAAGAGGATATAGGGTAGTAGTTCTCCACGAAGGCCAGCAATTATTTCAGAAATTTGTAAGGCCATTCTGAGAAAGCTTGACACAGTAGAAAACAATGGCCAACCTAAGCAAACATTTACTCTGTACTAGAGATAAGGCTGTAGAATTTGAAAGGAAAACAAGTCAGTGTGGGAACCTTTGTAGAAAGGACACCAGGTGGAGTGAAAAATTTTCCCTATTTAAAAAGAAACACTGTTGTTCCTTACTAAGAATTGAAATAGTTATTTTTTTCTTTCCTTTTAGAATGGAGGAACAACTGGCTTCTGGACAAAAGTCATTTTAAGTACCCAATAAAATTCTGTATATGTACTTGAAGTTCCAGCAAGAGGAGAGAAAATTAGAAACCTGGGGAATATTTGAACACAAGTTCCAAGCTATTGCTACTAATGAAGACTTTTAATACTAATGAGACTTTAGATATGATTATACTTTTTGTGAGAATGCACAGCATTTTCTGCCAACCACTGATTTTTCTTTCAAAAAAGGTTACCTTTACTTTATGACACATAATTTATCTGACTACAGGACTCAATTGTTGGAATATTGAAGTATTGTGACTTATTGTAATCAAGTCTGCATGCAATTTTCTTTGTAAAATAATTGTAAGCTTCCATTACACTGAAGGAAATGCTTTCTAATAAAGAGAATCTATGTGGAATATGGCAAAATTTCACTAAATTTTAATAGATTCTTTTTTTATTGATGAAATTCTCACATGTGGAAAATTTTGCAAGAATTTACGTCTGAGGGTGTCATAAATCATTCACCATTTCTTATAGTAAAAGATAACATAATTCTCACAAAATGAATACTAGTAGAGGAAGACACTTAAGTAATATGCAATTTTAATTTAGTTTATTTTTCTGAATATATCTGGGAATACATAAAAGTCACAGAGACGGAAGAGTGACTGTAAGTATAGCTAATTATCTGCACTAGTTCCACTTTCTTTGAACTACTGGTTCTAATTCTTTAATTGTAAATTTCTATATAATTTATTGAAGATTAGTTGCAAGATGAATAAGTAGATTGCTTTGGATTATTGAATATCAAATATAATAAGCACTTCTTTTGAACAAAACAAAAAGATTAAGTCAATGTTCAAAATAAAGAAGAGAAAGATTAATATATTCCATCAGTATTCATAGATTAATTAAATGTATTATTATTATTTTTATGTTTGTAATTATTTATTTATTTATAAAATTACAAAGAGCACATACATAAATTCTATGAAGGTTGTAAAGTCTTATGCTAACTTTCTACCTTAACAAGAGGTAATCAACTTAATTTGTGATTTTCTAGATATGCTTTCTTCACTGCAATAAATATAAGTATATTCCTATTTTATTTGCTTTTTTCCAACTTTAGTTTTATTATTATTATTATTATTATTTTATTTATCAGTTTGGGACACTTTAAACATCTTTTCAAGTTTTCCTTTAGTATATCAGATAGTCTTAAACTGCCTCCTGAATTATACTTTTCTTAAAGATTTTGTCAATATTTTTAATATGTTTTTTCTTAAAGATTTTAAAGAATATTTTAAACACTACTCTATACAAGGGAGCTCTGGTAGCATAGTGCCTAAGGCATTTGACTGCTAACCAGAAGACTGGTAGTTCAAACCCACCAGCGACTCCCCGAAAGGAAGGTTGGGCAATCTACTTCCCTACTGATGTTGTTGTTATGGGCTGTGGAGTCGGATGGACTCATAGCAACCCCTCCTTGGGTTTCTGAGGCATTGCCACTACAGAGGTAGATTGCCTCATTTTCCTCCCGATGAGTGGCTGGTGGGTTTGAACCCCCAGCCTTCTGGTTAGCAGTCAAGTGCCTTAGGCACTATGCTATGGAGGCATCACTTTGGTCAGATCCGACTCCACGGCAATGGTTGTGTTTTGGGTTTTGTTTACACTATACAAAATACGGTATCAATTACCTATTGCCGTTGAGTAGATTCCCACTTATGCTGCTTTCTAACTGTTAGCTTTTCAATTACAAAGATTATGGGTCAAAATTATATTATCTGTATTGAACATCAAGCTTATTTTTCTGCTCTGCTTTCTAATTCTACCTTTCTGCTTCCTACTCACATCTGGTTAAGAATCACTACCAGAAATTTCAAGTGTGTCCAAGTAGAACTGTGCTTCTTAGGGTTTTCAGTGGCTGATTTTTAAGAAGTAAATCACTAGGTCTTTCTTCCAACTTTCCTCTGGGTGGACCTGAACTCCCAACCTTTTGGTAAGCATCCAAGCACATTAACCATTGAACCACTTATAACAAATCCCTACCTTAGTGGGCTGTTGGATGACACAATAAATTAATTCATATAAAAATAGCTTCCAATAATGGCAACATTGAATTATGATCTGAGGGGTGAAAAAATATCATTACTGACATAAATGATTGAATACGTAAATAAGGGAAAAAGGACAAGTTTTTCTTTCAGAAATCCCAAATAATGTTTGTAGACACTATACTCTCTAATAACTCAACCCAAACTGACTTTCATCAAGTAGATTCCAACTCATAGCTACCCTCATTAGGTTTCCAAAGAAGTAAATCTGTACAGAAGTAGATTGCCCCATCTTCCTCTGAGAGGCTGGTGGGTTTGAACTGCCAACCTTCTGGTTAGCTGTCAAATGCCTTAGGCATTGCACCACCAGAACTCTTTATACTCTCTGATACCAAAAACCAAAACCAAATTCACTGCCGTCAAGTTCATTTGACTCACAGTGACCCACCTTGGGTTTCCAAGGCTGTATCTCTATGAAAGTACATTGCCCAATCTTCCTTCTGAGGAGAGGCTGGTGGGTTTGAACTGCCATCCTTCTGGTTAGCAGTCAACTGCCTTAGGCACTACCACCAGACCTCCTTATATTCTCTAATAGATGGAGCTTAATTACCTTTGAGTGTAGGCTGAAGTTAGTGACTTGCTTACAAAGAATATAGTATGGAAAAATCTGACAAACACTAATTTACCCATGTGATCAAGGTTAGTATCACTAATGGTGGGTCATGTTGATAATTAGTCCTTGGAATATATGATAAGAAGCACACCTGAGCTCCATAATATTCCTTATAAAAACCTATAACTTGAGTCTAACTATCAGAAATCAACAGACAAATACAAACAGAGGAACATTCCACAAGATTTCTAAGAGTATTCAATAAAAGTGTCAAGGCCATAAAAATGAAGAGACCAAAGCACTGCCATAGATCAGAGGATACTAAAGTGGCAAAATGTCTAAATGCATTGTGGTATCCTGTATTAAATCCTAAAATTGAAAAAAAAAAATCATCAGGATAAAAGCTGAGGAAATCAATATAATATCTGTAATCTAGTTATCAGCATATCAATATTAATTTCTTAATTTTGATAAATGTACTCTGGCTATATAAGATATTAACATTTGAAGAACCAGATGAAGAGAATGTAAGAACTAACTCTTCTGTAAATTTAAATTTTTTGAAGAATAATTTTACATAAAAATACCAATCTTATTTTTCAAAAGTTTGATTTGTCACATAGCAAATAATAAATTACCTAGGAGCTCTGGTAGCGTAGTGCCTAAGGCACTTGACTGCTAACCAGAAAGCTGGTGGTTCAAACCCCCTAGCCCCTCCTCGGAAGGAAGGTTGGGCAATCTACTTCCATAGTGATACCGCCTAGGAAACCCAAGGAGGGGTCGCTGTGAGTCGGGGCCGACTCGATGGCACATAACAACAACATTACTATTACCAAGGAGCCTTGGTGGTGTGGTGGTTAAGTGCTTGGTGCTAACTGAAAGGTTAGTAATTCAAACTCACTAGACTGAGGATTTCATGTGCTATTATTTGTCTGTCTGTTGTTGTTAGGTGCTATTGAGTCTTCTCTGACTCATAGTGACCCTATGTACAACAGAACAAAACACTACCTGGTATTGCACCAGCCTCACAATGTTTGCTATGCTTGAGTCCATCATTACAACCACTGTGTCAATCCGTCTTATTGAGGGTCTTCCTCCTTTCCTCTGACCCTCTACTCTACCAGGCATGATATCTTTCTCCAGGGAATTGTCATTTCTTACAACATGACCGAAGTGGGTAAGATGAAGTTTGGCCATTCGCACTCCCAAGGATCATTCCAGCTGCACTTCTTCCAGGACAGATTTGTTCATTCTTCTTGCAGTCCATGGTATTTTCGGTATTCTTTGCCAACACTGCAATTCAAAAACATGAATTCGTTTTCTGTTTTCCTTATTCATTGTCTAGTTTTCACATGCATATGAGGTGATCGAAAATATCCTGGGAAGGATGAGGGGTACTTTAGTCTTCAAAGTGACACCTTGCTTCCTAACACTTTAAAGAGGTCTTTTGCAGCAGATTTTACTTGTCTATAGGATATGTCATCTGATTGCAACAAGTTTGTCACAGAAGCATGGAGCAAAGACATCAGCTAAGAGAGAGGATGAGATTGAGATGTTGCAGGTTTGAAGAGAGGTTAAATGGTAAAATAATCATCTGGAAGTGAGGAGAGGGGCAACATTAAGGACCTATTTAAGATTCGTGGCTATATTTTATAAAATGAATCTTTGTATATTAGCAACATTTTTAATTACGGAGGAAAGAAGTCTTTGTCACAAATATGCACCATTTCAAGAAGTCTTCTCCTAGATTACACCAATAGCAAAATGCCATGCTAGGTAGACAGGAGCCAAATCCCCTGGAAGTTATTTACATTAAGCTCTGAGTAGCAGTAGTTCAAATTTAATAATATGCACATAATAAAACTCATAATCTAAAATGTGAAAGCCTTTCAAAAACACTTAGTAAGGTGGAAAGTGCAATTCTAATTATAAACTATGTAACTATAAACTTTTCATCACTTTTTTTTTTTTTTTTTAAGAGGAAGTGCAAAACAGAGCTGGAGTCCATCTATCTATTGCCCAAGGCCTCTTTATTGTTGCTCACAGCCTTGCATAGTTGGGGGTTTACATATTCATTAAGCAGCCTGGGAAGAGAAGCACTTTAACACATAATGAGTGCATACTGAGTTGAATCAGCTATTGGCACCAACAATCACCACAGCCATATGTAGCTGATTTTATTTTTTTGTATTTCTCCTTCCCACTTACTAAATCTTATTCTTTTTTGCCAAGCTACACCTCTATGGTTGGTTTAGAAACAAGACACAATATTGCACTGCTGTTTTCATACTTAAAACGTGGTATTTATTACAACATTGATTTCTGGTCTTTCTTCAGTCGGGATTATATTTTTAGAAGAAAGTAATTTGAAAATGAGGAAAAACCTCATAAAATGAGAGAATTGAATAATTCAAATTGGTATGCTCAATTTCTACACTATTTCAGGAGAAGGCAATGTATGTATTTATATAATACATCTGTTTTATTCTTTTTGAATTTTTGGATTATATCATCATTTACTATGCAATTCCTCTGTATTCCTGTGGGCAATAGAATTTATCTTAAATTATGTGATTTCTTCTAAATGTGTGTATGTATTTTTATATATTATTTTGTTGATTTTTTTTTTTTTTTCTTTTCCTTTGTGTGTGTGTGTAGTATGCTATACCAATTGAGATTGATGTTCCGTGTGACCAGGGTCCCAAGCCCATGGGCCTAGTGACTCATTCTCTCAGGGTGTTTATCTGTGGCTAAGAAGTTATCATAACTTTGTCCACTTAGCTCTATTATATATATATATATATATATATATATATATATATATATATACACACATTCTTATTGCACATATGAATAACATATGTAGAAATATATTTTCTCCCAAATTTACACATGGTCATAGGTATATTCTGCTTTGCCTCGACAAGTCTGATAATTTAGCCTATTGGAAAACCTACTTCAGTAGTAATACCACCTCAGCAACCCAAGGAGAAGTCACTATGAGTCAGGTCCGACTCAACGACACATTACAACAACAACAATAGGATGTATCTACCTGTAGATTAATGATTGTTATTACTGAAAATGCAGTATTATGTATTTATCTCTGTTGTCTGTACTTCTTGTGCACCTCTCTGTGTCCTTTTCCTCAGTGTTATTGTGGTGCTGACTCGTTTTTCATATATTGAGTTTCCTTTCACATAAATCAATACTTTTATCTTACGTATCTAGCAATTTTCCTTCTCCTCCACTCCTATTCCTGGTAACCTACAAAGAAAGTTTCCTTTCATATCTTTCATTGATTTTAAATGTTCAAAATCATCTTCTCATTATTTGTGACTTATATTTTCATCTTTTTAATAGTGCTGTTTGATGGATGACATTTTGTAATTTCAGTGCAGTGTAAGTTGTCAATATTATTCTTTGTGATTATTATGTTCTAGGAGCTGTTCAAAAATTATCCCTAATCTAATGTCAGGAATATATTCTCCTTGTTCACTTGGTTAACTTCTGCATGTAGTTAAATCGTTCATCTGGCATTTATACATAGCTAGCTAGCTAGTTAGCTAGCTATCTAGAGCACTGGTGGTATAGTGAGTAAATTATTGGCTGCTAACAAGAAGATTGGTAGTTCAAACTGACCAGCTGCCCTGCCATGGGAAGATAAGGCTATTTATATCTGTAAAGATTTATAGCCTTGGAAACCCAGTGGGGGTGACCATGAGTCAGAATGAGCTTAATGGCAGTGGATTTGGTATATATAAAATATTGGTAACAGAGGTCAGGGTGTTTTTTTTTTTTTTTTAATGGATAGCACTGTGTATCCTTTCTCTATTACAAAAATATACTGCATAACAAATGGCTGTAAAATTCAATGGCTTAATATCATAAGTGTTTGCTTAGCTCACCAGACTGCAAATCAGTAATCTAGGTTGCGTTGTGTTAAGCACTTCTCACAGTTGGCTGTAGGTCAGCTCTCTTATGATTGGAGACTTGGCTCTACTCCAAGTGTCTCAATCTCTAGCAGGCCAACCCAGATATGCTCTCTTTGCCAAGGCGTAGGGGCCAGAGCAAGCAGAACAATTATGTGAACCCCTCTTCAAGCCTTTGTTTGCTTGAAGCTAGCATCACATTGGCTAAACAAACTCACATGGCCCAACCTAGAATCAAAGTAAGAGGGCAAAAGGAAATTATGTGGCAAAAGGTAAGAATACAGATAGAGATTAAGAATTATGGACATTGATATAATCACTCTAGTAAAATTCAAGAAAATTTACTTAATTTTTCATCCTTTGAACAATACTGAGCAATGTCACCCTTTTCATATTTCAAGTATCATACATGTATAAGATCTGATCCTTGCTTATATATTTTTTTCTATTAGACTTTATCTCTATTCTTATTCCAGTAATAAAATCTCTGGATTACTCTAACATTATGTTGTTGCTGTTGTTATGTGGCTTAGAGTCAGACCCGATTCATAGTGACCTCTCCTTGGGTTTCCAAGGCAGTATCACTACAGAAGGAGATTGCCCAACCTTCCTTTCAAGGAGTGGCTGGTGGGTTTGAATTGTCACTCCCATGCACCTTCTGGGCCAGCAGAAATTCCATCCCACTCTGTGTGCTCTAACGGAAGCTGGGTGCCTTGTCCCATCATGCCCCCAAATTTTTCTTTTTTAGTTTGTTTGTTTTTGTCTGTTTTAAAATTATTATTATTGTTGTTGTTGTTATTATTATTTATTCTTCCCTTCCCAGGTTCTAGATTTCAGCTTTTTCTCTCTTCCCTGTTTTGATTTCCATTTTTTTTCTTTCTCATGGTTCTCCCATTCCTTGTTTTCCTTTTTGCATTTTTTTTCCATTTTTTTTTCTTCATTTTTCTCCTACTCTTACCTCTTTTTTCTTATTGCCCCTTCCCCAGCTATTGTGGATTTCTTTTTTCTTTTCCTTTTTTTAATGATTTTTCCTGTGTGTTTATGTGGTGTTTTTTGTCCATTTGCTTTTACTTTTTGATGATTATATGATTGTTGTTTGCATAACTGAGTGGGAAACAGCAACTGTGCCCACATGGCACAACCACACCCACAACTCCTGCAGCACCAATTACTGAGTGAGAACCACCACTTCCTTCTACACCAACTGGCCAATGATTAACAACCACCAAGAAGAGCCTGACTCACCCTTAACTCCTCCTCATAAACACTTAACAGAGATCTAAAAACAATACCACCACAAAGTCTTGGAGTAAACAGACCATCACAGTCCACACATAAAAACAAGATACTGCAGTAGAAACCAGAGAGCAGGATACAGACCCAGAACACATCCCTGAGAAAGAAGTGGTATTGGAACTCCATGATGAAGAATTCAAAATAAATATACTTAGGTGTCTTCAAAGGATTGAGAGACAGATCAAGGAAAACACTGAGAAAATTAAGGAAAACACGAACAAAACCCTAGAACAATTTTGGAAGAAAATACAATAACAAAATGACAAAATAAATGAAAAATTAGAAATGATACAAAATTTACAGATAGAAATCCAAGAGAGTAATACTAAATTTTCAGAAATAGATAACACATTGAAAGTGCGAAGGAGTAGAATCAAATCAATGGAAGACAGAATTAATGAGATTAAAAACAAATGCTTAAATACTTCTTTGGAAAGAGATCAATCACAAAAAAAGATCAAAACAAAAAGAAGAAATCCCAAGGATCATGTGGGATACCATCAAAAGGAATAACCTATGTGTCATTGTAATTCCAGAACAGGAAGAGAAAAATAAAACCATGGAGAAAATTGTCCAGTATTTGTTGGAAGAGAACTTCCCTAATGTGATGAAAGATGAGAATACATCCCTTCAGGCAAACATGGATATACGGGTGGATAGATGGGTGGACAGGTTGAACTACTAGGTATGTCTATGAAGGGGAGAGTGTGCCCATGACCATGTATAGGGCTGGTGGACAATGTTTCTACAAGTGTATTTCTATGTTCTGTAAGAATTCCCAGATATATAGTAGAGCTGACAAGGGACAAGATTGTTGTCACTAACTTGGCCACAGCCAGCTACCCAGAGAGAGCAAAAAGTTGGACTTGTGGGCTCGGGTCTATAGTCTCAGGGGATATCAAGCTCAATTGGTATAATATACTGTACAAATACATTGTTCTAAATCCTACTTTGATGAGTAGCAAGTGGGATATTAAAACTTGCAAGTGGCCATCTAGATGAAATGATGGATCAGTCCTCATCCAGAGAAAAGAAGAATGAAGAAAACCAAAGATGCATGGAAGCAATTAGTCCAAGTGACTGGTACACCATGTGATCCTGAGCATATACAACTGTGAGACCAGAAGAACTAGAAGGTGCCCAGCTACCTCAGCCAACCACTCAGAGGAGGATGTATGTAGGAGATCCTGGACAGAGTGAGAGAACACTGTGGAAAAAAACTCAAAATCATTTTAAAAAAAAAAAAGGACCAAGTTTGCTGGTCTGACAGAGCCTGATGGGAACACTGAGACTATGGCCTCTAGCTGTCCTTCAGGTCTGGAATTGAACCCACTCCTGTGGCTTCCAGTCAAACAAAAGACAGGCGTATGATCTGAACATTTATATTAGGTAGATACACTCCTTGGAGAGATCTATCAATGGAGACTAGAAGGGCTATTGTATGCTCAAGAAGACAGCTCAGGGGAGGGGCATGAGTGCATGGGAGGGAAGGACATAGGGAAGAGATAACTCTGGGGAGGAAGTAGGAGGAGAGCTGTTGCATTGTGGGAAATTGCAGTCAATGTTAAGAGACCAAGTGTATGTGAGCTGCTATAAGGAAAGTGAATTTGTGCTGAAAACTTCCACCCAAATCACAATAAAAATTAAAAACAAAAAAAAGATGGACAGAATAGAGAGAGTCATTCTACCAAAAATAATTGATTGATGTTCTTCCATTTCAGGAGGTGGCATATGATCAAGAACCAATGGTACTGAAGGAAGAAGTTGAAGCTTCACTGAAGGCACTGGCAAAGAACATGGCTGCAGAAATAAATGGAATACCCATTGAGATGTTTCAACAAACAGATGCTGTGCTGCAGGCACTCATTCATCTTTGCAAAGAGATTTGGAAGACAGCTACCTGGCCAACTGACTGGAAGAGATCCATATTTGTACCCATTCCAAAGAATAATATCATTCATGTCACACAGAAGTAAAATCTTGCTGAAGATAATTCAAAAAATGCTTGCAGCAGTATATTAATAGAAAACTTCCAGAAATGCAAGCTAGATTCAGAAGAGGATGTGGAACAAGGTAGATCATTGATGATGTCTGATGGATCTTGGTTGAAAGCAAAGAATACCAGAAAAATATTTACTTGTGTTTTGTTGACAGTGCAAAAGCATTTGATTGTGTGGATCATAACAAATTATGGATAACATTGAGAAGAAGAATAATTCCAGAGCACTTGATTGTGCTCATCAGGAACCTGTGCATAGGCCAATAGACTGTTCAAACAGAACAAGAGGCTACTACATCGCTTAAAATCAGGAAGCGAGTGTATCAGGGTTGTGTCCTTTCACCATACTTCTTCAAACTCTATGCTGAACAAATAATCTGAGAAGCTGGACTAGATGAAGAAGAGTATGACATTAGGATTGTAGGAAGACTCATTAACAACCTGCTATATGCAGATGACACAACTTTGCTTGCTGAAAATGAGGATGACTTGAAGCACTTACTGATGAAGATTAAAAACTTCAGTCTGAAATATGGATTGCATCTTAACATAAAGAGAATGAAAACCCTCACAACTGGACCAATAAGCAGCATCACAATAAATGGAGAAAAGATTGAAGTTGTCAAGGATTTCATATTACTTGGTTCTACAATAAAGACCATTGGAAGGAGTAGTCAAGAAATCAAACAACATATTTCACTGAGCAAATCTTCTGCAAAATCCCTCTTTAAAGTGGTGAAGAGCAAAGATGTGTCTTTGAAGACTAAGGTGTGCCTAACCCAAGCCATGGTATTTTCAATCACCTCATATGAATGTGAGAGCTGGACAACAAACAAGGAAGAACAAAGAAGAGTTGATGCCTTTTAGCTGTGGGTTGACGAAGAATACTGAAAGTACTATGGACTGCCAAAAGAATGAATAAATCTGTCCTGGAGGAAGTGCAGTAGGAATGCTCCTTGGAAGCAAGAATAATCAGACTTTGTCTCACCTACTTTGGTCATATTGTCAGAAGAGAACATTCCCTGGAGAAGGATACCATGCTTGGTAAAGTGTAGGGTCAGCGAAGAAGGGGAAGGCCCTCAAGGAGATGGATTGACACAGTGGCTGCAGCCATGGGCTCAGATATAGCAAGGATTGTGAGGCTGCACAGGATGGGGCAGTGTTTTGTTGTTGTACATAAGGTCTCTATGAGTCAGAGCCGACCTGATGGTACCTAACAACAGCATGCACTTTCATTGGCTGTATTTCTATATACTGTGAGTTTGAGTGGCATGGTATTCTCATATTCAATTTCATTTTCTATTTGTTGCTGGTATATTAAAATGATTTTTATATTAACTTGTGGCCAGTAATTTTACTGAATCTATTTATTCAATGAGAGCTCTGGTAGAATAGTGCCTAGGGCATTTAACTGCTAACCAGAAGGTTGGAGGTTCAAACCCATCAGCCACTCCTCGGAAAGAGGGTTGGGCAATCTACTTCCACAGTGATAATCGCCTTGGAAACCCAAGGAGGGGTCACTATAAGTCGGATCTAACTTGATGGCAGTGAGTTACTTATTAAATATAACACATTTTTGAAAGAAATTATTTTGAATTTTCTGTGTACACAATCATGCTATCAGCAAGTATAACAGCTTTGCTTCTATCTTTACTGCTTTCATAGCTCTCCTTTCTGTCTTTCTTCCTTTATTCCTTGCCCTTTTCTGTCTTTTAATTCTTTTTTCTCTCTCCTTACTAGAATCTAGAGTCTAGTGTAAAATAAAATAGATGTGGTGATAGTGGGAATATTACTTTTCTCTCAATCTCAGGAGAATATTTTTCAATATTTTCCTACTATATATGTTCACTATATGTGATTTTTAGATGCAAATTATCAAATAGGGGAGTTGCTTTCTATTCTTAATTGGCTGAGACTTTTTACAATGAATGGACTTTAAATTATAGCAAATAATATTCCTTAAACTAAGGAGGCAATTATGAGGTTCTTTTTTTCTTAGGTTGATGTGACATACAAACCTGATTGATTTTTAAATATTAAACTAACCTGTATTCTCGGGATAGAATCTACTTATTTTTCCCTTATTTTACTCTTACCGGGAAAAAAAAAAAATTCTGTTATGCTTATAGAATATTTTAATTTAGTTTCATATGAGAAATGGATCTGGTATTCATTGATTTATCCATTCATTTATAATATTTTACTTGGGTTTATTACCAAGTTTATGCTAGACTCAGAAAATAGTCAAAAGTTCCCACTCTTTATTTTTTACATAAGAATTGTGGAAGGCTATTATTATTATTTTTTTTCCTGGTGGTTCAAACCCACCAGCCACTCCTCGGAAGGAAGGTTGGGCATTCCTACTTCCGTAGTGATACTGCCTCGGAAACCCAAGGAGGGGTTGCTATGAGTCGGGGCCTACTCGATGGCAGATAACAACAACAACAACAACAACATTATTTTTTCCTTAATTGTTTGGTAGAATTCATCAGTGAACTCCAAGGCTTACAACCTTATTTGTATTAATGATTTAATTATGCATTTAATACTTGATTGAAATGGAACTAATCATATTTCTTCTTTCTCTTGGTATCAGGTTTGATAATTTGTGTTTTTATATTACTTCACTTAACTGTAAGTTTTCAAATGTATTGGTACAAATTTACTAACGATATTTGTCTCACTTTCCTAGAACTACCATGCAAAATAGCACAATGTGGGCAGCTTTAAAGAACAGAAATAAATTTTCTCATATTCAGGAAGCTGTAAGAATTCAGGGCATCTACATAGCTATTATACTCCTTCACAGCTCCAGGCATGGAATTTTCCTTGTTTCTCTTAGCTTCTGGTGACCTGAGGCATTTCTTGATTGCTTTTTTGTTTGTAAGTGGATCTACACATGTTTTCTTTCACTGATGTGTGACTCTATTTCTGTGTCTGTCCTCTTTTACAAGACACTACCAGCCACTCCTCGGAAGGAAGGTTGGGCAATCCTACTTCCGTAGTGATACTGCCTCGGAAACCCAAGGAGGGGTCGCTGTGAGTTGGGGCTGACTCGACGGCAAACAACAACAACAACAACAACTCAGAAGAGATTAGAATTAGGATCCCTCCTATTTTTATTTTATTTTTTTTCCCAACACTTTAATTATTTCACTCCACTTGACTTTTTGCTTACATGGTTTCTGAAGAGAAATCTGATATAATTCTTAACTTTGTTTATCACAGTTCAACTTTGTTCAACTTTGTTCCTTACTTCATCCTCTTGCTTCTATCAAGATGTTCTTCCTGTGGTTGATTTCCTGCATTAAGACTGTGATACGCATAGATGTAGTAATTTGTGGAATGTATCGTGGTTGATGTGCTCTGAGCTTCTTACATCTATGATTTACTATCTGTCATTAGTTTTGGAAAATTCTCAGTCATTACTACTTCAAGTATGTCTTCTGTTCCTTTATCTCTTTATAACCAAATCAGAAAACAAACTCATTGCCTTCAAGTCAACTCTACTCATAGCGAGCCCTCCTTGGGTTTCCGAGGTGGTATCACTAGGGGAGTAGATTGTCCAATCTTCCTTTTGAGGAGTAGCTGGTGGGTTTGAACTGCCAGCCTACTCATTAGCAGTGAAATGCCTTAGGCACTACACCACCAATCATTAGTTTTATTGTTCATGTTTATTGAACATTTACTTTTATTTCATTGATTTCTTAATTTATGTTCATTATTTTCTTCTTTCAACTTTCTTTAGATTTAAATTGATACAGATATATAGTGTTGCACTCATTTCTTGAATCCCCAAAAACCACCAAGGAGCCGATTCCACTGCAAAAGCATAGGGGTTGTTTATTCAAGCTCAAGCTCGGACCCTCAACCGTCACCTGCGCAGGGGTTCAGGAATGAGAGCCCCGAACAAAGGGAAGGGGGTCTTTTATCGGGGATGGAGCAGGAATGGGGGAGTTTCAATCAGAAAATTGCAGAATTGGTTGTCATTTTTCGAATTGCGCGTAGTTCCTACTTGTTTGGCTCTGTCCTGCGGGCCGAGGCCGCAAACTGCTGTTTCTAACTATTTTAGGTATAGGAATTTCAAGTATTTTCCTGATATTTACTGATTGGTTGTTGCTAGGGGGTCTCTATGGGGTCAGGGAAATCAGGACTTCAGTTTCTTCTCTATTATTCACTGATTGGTTGTTGCCTGGGGTAGTAAAGGAGGGGAGGGGGGTTCAGGACTCTGTGCGGTAAAGCCCTGAGGCGTGGGGAACGTGCTGGAGTTCCCGGCACTAATGGCTCCTAGTTAAAGAATAATTACCTGGAGGGCATTAGTACAAACGTGTGGTCTCACATATAGTAGATCATTTCTCATATTCTTTTTTCTGTCTCTAATGTTAACATTTAAAACTATGAATCCCCCTCTAATAATACCTTTAACTGCAATTAAGTTTTCATATGTAGTGATCTTATTGTCATCTGGTTCAAAATTATTTCTGAAGTCAGGTTTTATTTTTAACATGACCCATTAAAATAAATGTGTATTACTTAATTTTTAAATATTCACATTTTTACTCATTCTCTTCTGCTATTGGTTTCTAGGCTAATTTCAAAGTGCCAATGGAAAATTCTCCATTAATTTTTATAAGTTGGAATGTATAACGTGAATAAGTTTTGTTACACGAAATATGTGCACTTAAAAAAAATACAACTATCTGCAAATTGAGCACAACTTAACCATAGCAAATGATGACAGTAAGAAATACACAAGAATAAGGGACATTACTGGCAAATAGTATAACAGTAGTAACAACCAAAAAATACATGAGTGATTACATAGATAGATATGTATGAATATATGTACAGGAAGGTATATGTGTGTGTGAACATACATAGGTATATCCATAGATGTTGTTGTTCTTGGTCGGTGCAGTCAGAGTTGCTTCCAACTCATAGCAATCCCATGCACAGCAGAATAAAACACTGCCCAATCTCAAGCCAGCTCCATGATCCTTGCTATACTTGAACCCATTGTCACAGCCATCGTGTCAACCCATCTTGTAGAAGGCCTTCCCCTCTTTCGTCGACCCACCACCTTACCAAGCATGACGTCCTTCTCCAGGGAATGGTCCCCTCTGACATGACCAAAGTGCATGAAACGAAGTCTGGCCATCCTTGCTTCCAAGGAGCATCTCGGCTGCACTTCCCCTAGGAGAGATCTGTTAGTTTTTTTGGCAGTCCATGGTACCTTCGGCATTCTTTGTCAGTACCACAATTCAAAAGCATCAACTCTTCTTCACTCTTCCTTATTCATTGTCCAGCTCTCACATGCATACGAGGCAATTGGAAATATCAGGGCCTGTGTTAGGCGCATCTTAGTCCTCAAGGAGACACCCTTGCTCCTCAGCACTTGAAAGAGTTCCTTCACAACAGCCAACCTGCCCAGTGCTACACATCGTCTAATGTCGTAACTGCTGCTTCCATTGACCTCGATTGTATATATACATATACATATATATATATGTATATATATACACACACACACACACACACACACACACACATATATATATATATGTATCTCTGTAGATATAGCTATATATATGTTTGCATACTTGACTGCTAACCAGAAGGCTGGCGGTTCAAACCCACCAGCCACTCCTCGGAAGGAAGGTTGGGCAATCCTACTTCCGTAGTGATACTGCCTCGGAAACCCAAGGAGGGGTTGCTATGAGTCGGGGCCGACTCGATGGCACATAACAACAACAACAACAACAAATACATTCATATATATAGTAAAGCACACAGGGGGCAGTCATTAATACCTTTCAGAAATAAGTAAACACCTCACAGTATTGGTTTACTGGGTTTGAAGGTATAAAACTGCAGTCTCATGGAACATCTAAATCAATTGGTGCACCTATAAAGTTTATGTTCTATATGCCCTGATATGGTAAGTAGTATCTGGGGTCTTATAAGCTTTTAAGTGGCCATCTAGGAAACAATTATTGGTCTCTACTCCTCTGGAGAAAAAGAGAAGAAGGAAACCAAAGAGTCAGAGAAGAATCCACTCTACCATGACCTCACCTATATACAGGCCAGAACCAGAGGGTGCCCAGCTACCACCACTGACCACTGTGACTAGGGCCACAATAGATGATCCTAGAGAGAATGGGAGAAAATTGTAGAACAAAAGTCAAAATCCTAAAAATAGGGTAGTCTAATGGGACTGGCAGATACCTGTAGAAGTCCAGAGACTACCACAAGATAGTCACTAAATTTTCAACTAAATAACATATTGACTCACAAAAAAAACAACATCACCCATGGGTGCTAAGTACTATGCTCCTTTTATAAGCAAACAAGCAAATAAAGAACAACAAAAACAAAAACAAAGAAAATCATCTTTTGTGATAAAATGGTCAACATTTACCCTAAAACAAAAAATGAGATAGGAGGGTAAAGAAACGAAATAATAGAAAAGGAACAACCAGAGAGGAAATAGTGAGAATACTGATGTATTGTGAAAAAGATAATGAATGTCACTGAACAATATGGGTAGAGATTGTTAAATGAGAACCTAATTTGCTGTGCATATATTCACCAAAATTCAATAAAGTATTTTATAAAAAGAATATATATTCTTCGAAGATTAGTTTAATTGTTGTTGATATGGCAACTGGGTTAATAAATCATCATGTCATTCAAATCTATCCCTTTATTTAATTTTCTATTTGTTCAATCTTTTACTCAGAGACCTGTAAAAAAATCTCCTATTATGATTGTAATATTGTAAATATTATGATTGGAATATTTTCTAATTCTCCCCAAACTTTGTTAGTTGTTGCTTCTGTATGTGGACAAGTTATTAGATCTATAAGGATTTAGAACTTTTTTTTATCATCCTGATGGAGTAAACCTCATTATTGTGTAATATCTCTATTTTCCTTGTATGCTGTCTTTTTTTTTTTTCAAATTTTTTATATATATTTAATTTAACAGGTCTTTCAAATAAGCTGTACATAGTTTTATTTTTAATTTTGCCTGTGTGTGATGAAGTATGGGAGCTCTGGTGGCATAGTGGCTAAGGCATTTGACTGCTAACCAGAAGTCTGGTGGTTCAAACTGACAAGCCACTCCTTGGAAGGAAGGTTGGGCAATCTACTTCTGTAGTGATACCACCTCAGAAACTCAAGAAGGGGCCACTACGAGTTGGATCTGACTCGACGGCAGTGAGTTTGGTAATGAAGTCTAATATTTTTTTGTATGCTATCATACACTTATGTGTTCATAATCATTGAATTACTGGTACATTTTTATTTAAAATTTGCATAATACAACCTGCTTTCTCCTTTTCTTACTTATTTTATGTTCCTTTTATCATCTTTCTTGACTTTCTGTTTTTCTTTTTTGGTCCTCCTTTCAATGATTTTTTTTCAGAGTATAGAAACTACGAATACTTTTAAAAATGCTAGGGTTGGAAATAGAAATACCATTTGATCCAGCAATCCCATAAGTATGAATATATCCTAACAAGATGAGATCTGGGACTTAAATAGATATGTGTACAGCTATGTTTGTCATGTCACTATTTACAATAGTAGAGGAATGAAAACAACCTAAGTGCCCATGAATGGATAACCATACTATGGTACATATACACAATGGAATACTATGCAACATTAAAGAATAATGAAGAATCAGTGAATCACCACATAAAATGGATGAACTTGGAGTTCACTGTGCTGAGTGAAATAAGTAAACACTGCATGAGTCCTTTATGATAAAAAGTCAAGGAAAGGTTTACACAGGGAAATGAATTTTATTTGTTGGATACCCAGGATGGGAGGGGATGGAAGGGAAAATAGATGAATGGTTAAGAGGCAGGTATTGATATGGGTGAAGGGAAAAACAATATAATAAAAGTGTGTAACTAACACAGTTCACTAAGGAAAAGGAAGACACAGAGAGGTGTACAAAAAATATAGACAATAAAGGTAAATACTATTGCATACACAATACCGTATTATCAGCAACATCAAGCAAGAAGATCAGGTATGGATAGGTGAGTGGGAATATACCTAAGCCCACACATAGGTTGTTGTTGTTGTTGTTGTTTTGCCATCGAGTCGGCCCAGACTCATAGCGACCCCTCCTTGGGTTTCCGAGGCAGTATCACTACGGAAGTAGGATTGCCCAACCTTCCTTCCGAGGAGTGGCTGGTGGGTTTGAACCGCCAGCCGTCTGGTTAGCAGGCAAGTGTTAGGCAGATGATATTTCTATACCCATACGTATATGCTAAAAAATGTCCATATGCAGTACAAAGTTAACGGGGCAAAGTTAGGATAACTTCTTAGCCACAGCTTAGCACCTTGAGGGGATGAGTCACTGGAACTGTGAGCTAAGGACCATGGTTGTGTGGGACATCAAGTTCAATTGGCACAACATAGTATACAAAAATATTGTTTGACACCTTATTTTGATGAGTAGCGAATGGAGTCTTAAAAGCTTGTGAGAGGCCATCTAAGATCCAACTATTGGTCTGCCTCATCCAGAGCAAAGAAGAATGAAGAATATCAAAGGCACATAGAAACAGTTAGCTCAAAGGACAAATAGACCATGAGAACCTCAGCCTATATGACCCTGAGACAGGAAGAACTAGATGGTACCAGACTACCAAAGTCAACCACTTGGACAGGGATCAGAATTGGAGATCCTGGATAGAGTGGGAGAAAAAAATGTGGAACAAATTTAAAAAAAAAAAAAACATAGAAAAGACTGGATTTACTTCTAGATAGAAACCGGTGAAATCCCAGGGACTATGGCCTCGAGTCACCCTTTGGGCCTGTAATTGAACTCCTTCCCATGGCTTAACTATCAGTTAAACAATAGACAGGGCTATGAGCCTAACAATGACACCAGGGATAAGCACTTAGAACTATCAGCCATTGGAGATCTGAAGGGTGGCATTTGCACAGGGAGAAATCTAGGAAGACAGTAATGCACTGGCAAGAAGGACACAGGGAAATTGTAACTACAGGGAGGAAAACTGTTACACTGCAGGGAATATAATCAATGTCATGAAACAAAATGTGTATAAATTACTGAATATAAAATGTATCAGTTTTTTAAAATTTCACACAAATCACCATAAAAAGTTTGGGGGAAAACAAAGGAAAGCTAGGTTCTACCTTTGCTCTTGAGCATTCAACTGATGTTTCTCTGCTAGTTCTTTCTAAGTAATAGATATTTTATCCTTGGTTGTTAAAAGTTGCTTTCAATCTTTGTTTTTTGGAATTTAATTATGATGTCTAAATCCCTAAATGTGGTTTTCTTTCAGTTTACTGTGGTTATGTTTTTAGCATTTCTGTAATCTCTGGCTTGTTATTTTCATCAAGTTTGGATAATGCCTAGATACTATCTGTTCACATATTGTTTCTTCTGTATTTTTCACTTTTTTTTAAATTCTCAATCCTCTCTGGTATATACATTAGCCTCTTTCATGTATCCCATATGTCCAAAAGCTTTATCTTTTTTTTTTTTAATGTGTTTTTCTGTCTGCATATATATCCTACTGACCTACTTTCAATAATCTCTTCAGCTGTGTGTAATTAGCTTTATAGAGTTTATTTAAATTTAAATTTCTATTTTACTGCATTACTTACTAGAATTTTTGTTAAATTATTTTAATAAATTATAATATTTAGCTGAAAT
>NW_006921790.1:1596255-1601434 GCF_000298275.1 Orycteropus afer afer
TAAGATTCTTGTCTTCATTTCATTATAATATTTTCTTATATGAATCTTCACTCATTAAATGTTGCCTCATTACATATTAAAATTATAGTGATGTATTGATAGTCTAAAGGATTTCAGCAGAGATTTCCTTTTAGATCTTGCAAAGAGTTACAATAGACACAGATCACATTAATAAAAATTGATATTGAGAATTATTTTGCTGTTCATTATTAAAATTTTTATTTTGAGATAAAATAAGATTTTTATTTTATTTTGAGATAATATGAAGCTTCCATGTATCCCTTGCCAAATTTCCCCAATTGTAACATCTTGCAATTCTATAATACAGCATCTTAATCAGAATATAGATGCAATGTACAACTTTTGTTCAGATTTCACTAGATTTACTTGTACCTGTGTATGTGTATGTGGTTCTATGAAATTTAGAACATGTGTAAGCTTGCCAATCCACTGCCAATGACAAGATGCAGAGCCATTTTATCACCACAAAGATGCTTTGTGTTTCCTCTTTATAATTACCTGCATTTCTCTCACCACATCATCTTCCTCTTCCTAACCACTACAAACAAGTTATCTGTTCATTGCTTCTATAATTTTATCGCTTACAGAGTTTTATATAAATGGAACAATGTAGTAAATAATCTTTTGGAATGAACATTCTTTATTGAACATAGTTCTCTGGAAATATATTCAGTTTTTTAGATGTAGCAATTGTTTATTTTTTGTCACTGAGTAGTATTCATTAATGATATTTTATCTCTTTCTTTTCTTTGTAATGTTTTGGATGCAGTAATTTATTTCTTTTATGAACCATGAAAGAATAATAGCATATGCGTGGTACTAGGATCAGGATAATATCTTTATCTATCTATCTATCTATTATTCCATCACCTATCTATCACTTATCTATCTATCATGTATCTATGAGTTGAAATTGACTTGACAACAGTGGATTTACTTTTGATACCTATCTATCATCTATCAATCATCTATCTTTTATTTTTTAATTGTTTGAAATGGAACCTGAGGGTTTGAAATATACTGTAAAGTTATCTTCAGAATCACTTTATTGTTAAATAAATAGTATTTATCTATATTTTTTGAGAATTGATACTATGTGTGTATAATCATCACCACACAACTTATTTAATATATATTCTGCACACACACAGAACACACAACGGAATGGAGAGCTAAGAAAATTACCTGAAATAGAGAATTTTAAAAATTCTTTTGACATATTAATTCTATAATTAGTTGTCCTTTATTTTTTAAATGGGTTCTTTAATATCTGAAATACATATATTTGGATGTCTTTTTCTTTCACATTTTTCTTCTTCCAAAATCAGTAACTATTTACAGAGAAAACAGTATAGAAAAGCCAATATGACTATTAAAACCTTTAAATTGCTCTCGGAAAAATTCTGTTCATTTTTAAAAATAAACTTCATTTTTCAGAGAAGGTTGAAATTTACAGAAAAGTTGAGCAGAAATTACAGATTTCCCATATAGTCCCCTTCCCTCTGCTTACTATTTTTCTTAAGCTACATTTCTTACAATTGCTGAATCAATAAGATGTTATGATGAATTTAAGTCTATACTTTACCACAGGGTTCACTCTTTGTATTATACAATTCTATGAATATCAAATACATAATATCATGTATCCACAATTACAGCAGCATACACAGTTGATTTATGATTCCTTGCTCAATTTACACCCCCAAATCTTTAACAGCCACTGAAATTTTGACTGACTCTGTAGTTTTACCTTTTCCAGAATGTCATGTATCTGAAATCATATGGTATGTGACGTTTACAAATTGATTTATTTCACTTGGTAACATGGATTTAAAGTTCTGTCTTTAGCTTGTTAGCTTCCTTCTTTCTTTTTCTTCTTTGTAATTCATTGTATTATCAATTTGTTTATCCATTCCTCTTGGAGAACATCTTGGTAGCTTCTAACTTTTGTAAGCATGAATAAAGCTGCTATAAACATTTACATGGAGGTTTTTGTGTGGATATATGTTTTTCAACTCTTTGGGCCAATATTAAAAGCATGATTGTTGGATCTTATGACACGGTTGTCTTCTAAAACGTGAATGATTTTGTATTTCCATCAGGAATGAATGTGAGTTCCTGTTGTTTCACAACCTTGACAGCATTTGGTGTCGTCAGTGTTTTGGATTTCAACCACTTTAATAGATGTGCACTGGTATCACACTGTTTTCACTTGCAATTCCTTGATCACATAGGGTGTTGAGCATCTTTTTTTATGCATGTTTATAATTTATATTCCTCTTTGTCTAGGTTTCTGTTCAGATAGCTTTACATTGATTTTATTATTATTATTATTGCTCACTTGTAAGAGCTCTTTTATATATTGGATACTAGTCTTTTATCAGAATTGTGTTTGAATATACTTCCTCCCTGCCTCTGTGTTGTCTACATTCTCTTAATAGTGTCTTTTACAGAATAGAAGTTTTAAATTTCAATTAAGTAACAAACTTATGAATTTTTTTCTTTCATGATTTTGTTCATGGTTATTAAAGAAAAAATTATACTTTCCTGTTGTATTTTAAATTATAATATGATCAGTTACATCTTGATAATACAACCACTGCCGTGTAGTTGCATCCGACTCATAGCGACCCCTCCTTGGGTTTCCAAGGTGATATCACTACCGAAGTAGATTGCCCAACCTTCCTTCTGAAGAGTGGCTTGTGAGTTTAAACCACCAGCCTTCTGGTTAGCAGTCAAATGTCTTAGGCACTATGCCACCAGAGTTCCTACATCTTGATAGACATATACATATACATATATATCTTGTTGTTGTTGTTATGTGCCGTTGAGTTGTCCCCAACTCGTAGCAACCCCTCCTTGGGTTGCTAAGACAATATCACTATGGAAGTAGATTGCCATGCATATATATATATATATGACAGTGCAATTAGGAAACAAGCTGCAAACCAATTTGGGCAATTGAAAAATAAAATAAGTGAAGAGAATAATTACTAAGTGTGAGAACTATGTAGGTCAATTGCAAACTTAGTTCCACACAGTAGGACTAGTAAGACTATAACTTTGGGACAAGGTTTGAGAGTGGTAATCAGAATTTTGAGAGAGAGTGCTGCTTGGTGAACACAATAATCCTCAGCTAAGAGATTGATGAAGCCCACAGTGACCCTTCACAGAGTGGAGATTGTTGAGACAATTATGTTTTGTCTCCTGGGTCACAGATAGACCAAAGAAAAAAATTCCAGGGTAGATTGATATGAGCAGATGGAAGGTATTCAGAACACTGTGTAGTAGATTTTTATTACAAAGGAAATAAGAAAATACTAGAATATTCTGAGAGTAAAATCTAGTTCAGGGCTAAGTAGGAAGACAGAAACACCCTCAAAATATATGTTGTTATGTGCTGTTGAGTCAGACCCAAAGTATATATATTAAAAAAAAAAACTTTATACAAATATTTTGCCTTGAGAATAATCTTATAGGGAAAAAAATGTACAGACAATCGAATGATTTTCCTACATAATTGAATCACTTCAGATATTCTTTGTGAACTTTAGAGAAAATGGGCTTTTTAAGGGATTAATTTCAAATTTCTATCACCAGAGGCTTTTAGGGTGAAATATAAAGTGTAAATACCATTTTACTGACTTTTTTTTTTGAGGCAAATATCTGTTTATTAGAGGAACCCCAGTAATAATGACCCCTAGCTTTAATAAGTACATCAAAAGGAAATGTTCAAGGCATGTGTGACTTTGGTAAAATGGCATCTAGGACAACACATGTAGCTGGAATGTCCTGTATCAAAAAGGTGAGGCAGGAAGGGGACTGAAGGAAGGCGGAAGATGGAAGGTGTGAGGATACAGGTATAAGGGGAGAAAAGGAGACATGTCACAGTTTTTAGTGTTTGTCTTGACTAACTACAATCTCTAGCCATGAAACAATTTCATAATATTTTAGGAATATTGGTTTCTCTTTCTCTCTCAAATTTTTCACTCTTCCCTTCAGCTTCTTTTACTGACTTTTTCCCCCATTCTATGTCTTTCTTCTTTCTCTTTGCCTTCATCTTCTTATATTGCATACCTCCAAGTTTTTTTTTTTTTTTTTTTCCAAGTTTTTTTTTTTATTATTATTATTAAAATATCAGGATATTCAGAAGTGTTAATTTGTTTCCATTGCGCCTTCATTTTCCTTCAATCTTCAATGTACAAGTGGTATATCAATTAAGGTTCTTAGCTTGGAGGTAAAGTGCACCTCTCAAATTTGTTACGCTTGCCATCTTCCCCAGCTCAATTGATGGTAACTCCATCCTTCCAGATGCTCATGTCAAAAGCCTTGCAATCATCCTTGACTCTTCTTTCTCTCAAGCCTTCAATTTAGTTGTTGGGTATTCTACCCACTTTATATCTTGTTTAACATATAATTTTCAATGAAACCTTTCCTAGGAATTCTATTTAAAGGTGAAATCTATCCTTCTCATCACGTTTTATACTGTTCTATTCTGACATACCATGTATTACTTTATAGCTCATGACATTATTTAGGGAGTCTACATTTTTAAGACCTTTACGACCCTAGAAGTAAAAGGTTCTTTACTGACAATTTTTGAACCACATGTTTACTCATAATTCCAGAAAATTGAAAGTAAAATCTCAATTGTTTAATTGCTGTGTTCTGAATTCCTATACATTTTATTACTGGTAAGTTTGAATCTTGAATTGTTCCATACTTCATGTCACTTTTTTCCTCCTATATATGAACTTTTTCTGTAATATGAACAATAAATGAAAATTCTATTTATGTCCTGTAAAATTCCATTGTACTAAGTCAATATAGTTTTAGAACTTTGAGTAACTTCCTTGAAGTTGTTTTGCAGGGGCCAGCCATTACCTCCAAAAGCCGGTGACCACTGGCCAGAACCAAAACTTGACACCATGATGACTTTCCAGATGACCTCAGCTGCAAAAAGTAATAAATGTTGAGTGGACCAGATGACATGGACTCTTTTCTGAAATGAGAAGTCCAACAAGATAGAACTAGCTCACCTTTGTTCCCCACAAGGTGGGACTACAAGTGTACTTGTACAATGAATTCACCCAATTCAAATCTTCACCCAGCTTCCCTTGATATATATATCAAGGGAAGCTGGGTGAAGATATATATT
>NW_006921790.1:1603235-1619200 GCF_000298275.1 Orycteropus afer afer
CCACTTCCTGAAATGGATGAAGATCGATCAGTTCTTTTTGGTACAGTGACTCTGTGTATTCCTGCCATCTTCTCTTGATGTTTCCTGCATCATTCAGTATTTTGCCCATAGAATCTCTCAATATTGCAATTCAAGGCTTCAATTATTTCTTCAGTTCTTTCAGTTTGAGAAATGCCGAGTGTGTCCTTCCCTTTTGGTTTTATGTATATCTCCCTCCCCATTTTCAAACCTCATAAAAATGTAACCCACCCTCACTGAAGGAGCTAGATTTGAAGAGTTTCCTCCTGCCTCCTTGCTTAAACCAAACCAAACTTACTGTCATCGAGTCAGGTATGACTCATAGTGACTCCTCCTTGGGTTTCTGAGGCAGTATCACTACAGAAGTAGATTGCCCAGTCTTCCTTCCAAGGAGTGACTGGTGGGTTTGACCACCAGCCTTCTGGTTAGCAGTCAAATTCCTTAGACACTATGCCACCAGACCTCTTCCTTGCTTAGTACTCCAAAATTAAAGCTGCTTTCTCTTAAAGAACCAGTGTCCAAAATTTGACAGCTGTGTTCCAGAAAGAACCTCTTAGGTTTCTGCCAATTTCAGTTAGGCAACTCTGGTGGGACCCCTCAGGGTTCTGAACAGGATCTGAGTGTCCAGAGCTTGGGGTCCCCTTGAGCCACGAACCAACTTTCAACTGGGTCTCAGCACACAGCAAGTCTATTGTCAGAGCGAGTTGGATGAGTGGTCTGGTTTGTGGCCATGGTGACTACCAGCCTCAGATGCTTGTGAGACGACTTTGAGAATCAGAAACTAGCCTGGTTCAGCACATCCACCAGTGTAAATTCTCCATCATGTTCACTTATTAAGTATAAGTGTTGTGGAATTATAAGACAACTGCCCTAGCAAGATTGAAGATGTGCTGGGATATCTCTGGTGTTTGGGAGATCTTGACTTAGTGTAGACATCCTGAGGATTGATAGGATTGAAACAAGGCTAAGACATCCTCAAAGAGAGAGGATTGAAGTTTGATGTAGACATCCTAATAGTTGAACTTTATTTTCAAACCCACAACACTGAGGAGAACCCTAGGTCATTGTTTGAAATTTTGAGTACTCATGAAATTGTGATGTGAGTGGATGTGAGATTGTGAACATGGGAAATCAACAGCATATACCAGATTGTTCTCTTCTAGGATGCATCCTTAAGAATTGGTCTCATTTCAGTTATGAACCAATGAAAAGGAAGAAATTGTTTTGTTTTGTTTTTGCAATACAGTGTGGCCTCAGTACCAGTTGGGGTCAAACTAGCAGTGGCCAGAGAATGGGTTATGTATTTATAGAACCATTTTGCATTTAGACTTGTTTTGCAAAAAGAAGGAAAAGTGAGATGTAATCCCATATGTTCAGACTTTCATGTATTTCTGGTAGAATAAACCCTTCAAAAACAGTGTAAGTCAATGGTATATACCACAGGGAAGAAATTTCCCAATAAGTGGAGGTCTCTGGTTGTTCCAGATTCAGAAGATCCATACATCTTTAACCCACAGTTACCCTCAAGTGAGCCGTCTCCTTATCTACCAGAACAGGTTCAGACTGCTGCCCCTTCTGGAGGAGTCAACAATTCCCCCAACAGTAGCCAACTCATGGAAAGGCCCTTCATCATTATACCTGCTGCTTATACCTGTTTGAAAAATGTATGTTTCAGGCCTGGGTTTGGTGAGAGTCTCCCCAGCTCACACCAGAAGTGTTGTCCAGTTTGACCAGGGGCCTGCTCAGTTTCAAGCAAGGCATTTTCCCTTAAGACAGCTGCCAACTGGATTAGATCATAGTGGGCAACCTTTAGACTTTTTGTGGATTCAAAACCCATTCTCCACTTCTGAGTCATACAATTAGAAGAATAATAACCTCACCTATGGGGACAAACCTATTTGAAGCTGTCCCAACTAGGTAGATTGTTGGGTTCTCCTCATCATCCTCTTCACACCAGAGGAAAAGAGAAAGTTGTTGTAAAAAGCCCATCAAGAGGCAGATAAACTGCACAACCAAAACCCATAGAACATTAGATTGCCAGTAGCTCAGGCCATCTCAACCACTGACCCTTTTTGGGATCCAAATGACCCCCTGGGGACCAGAACTCTAGACCATTATCAAAACTCTCAGATAGTAGGATCATAACAAGGAATCTTTAAGCAGAACAGTCTTAGATAAACAAAAGAAGTACAGTGAAGATGGAAAGAGAACCCCTCTACTTTTCTAGAGCAGATTTTTGTAGCCTACCATCAATTTACCAATGTAGAACCTGAGTATCCTGAGGATAACTGGTTAGTAAATATAATTTGTATTGGCCAGAATGTCCCAGACATTAGATACAAACTTCAGAAACTTGAGAAGGGCTTAGGAATGAATACTTCTCTATTTGTAAAGATTGCTTTTAAGGTCTTCAAGTTTAACAGAGACCAATCCCAGAAGAAGGAAGAACAGAAAATGAAGCAACAGGCTGCCCTTCTGAACACTGAACTTGGGGTGACTCATGGATAAGACCAAGTACAGAGGAGGGGGTGAGTTCATCTAAATCACAGGTGAGTCTGAAGGGGCCCCTATGAGGCAAAGTGCAAACCCAGCTTCTGCACCCAGAGTAATGTGCACTGTGCAAACAAGAAGGACACTGGAAGAGAGACTGTCCACTGAAACCCTCCAAGACCCCACTGGGGAAGCTGCCATGATACAGAATGGTGCCTAAATTTCAATGGAAATTAAATGCAGCCTGGAGACATCAGTCAACTGAAAAGACTAGAAAACTGAATCATACTCTTAGAAAGACTTTGGCTAAATTATGCCAGGAGACTAATTTTCTCTGGTTAAAGTTGTTCTTTGTTGCCCTGTTGAGAACTAGAGTGGCCCCTAGAAGCAAGCACAAACTGAGCCCCTCAGAAATGTTATTTGGGAGATTCTTCCTGAAAACAACAGAGGAAAACCAAACCCTTGGCAACCCCCATATAAATCATGAACTTTCTAAGTATCTTAAAACCCTATCTAACACTTTGCCTGTTACTAACCACTATGCTTCTAGTCAAATGCTTTTCCCCACAAATCCATTGTGTATATGTTTATTCCAGGAGATCAAGTTCCTTTGAAGTGCTGGGAAGAAAAATACCTTCAGTCACAGTTGCAGCTATGGTAGACTGGATTGTCTGAAGTTTTATTGATTACTAACTTGTCCTTGAAACTGGTGAGCTTATGTCTGTGGGTTCACCGTACCAGAGTAAAACCCACTCCTGTAAACTCAACTGAGCCTCCAGAAGATAAACATCAACTAAAATAAAGGCCAGGACATGAGGAGACCCCTCCAGAACCTAAAGATCATTGGGAATGTGAACCAATTGAAGATTTAAAATTTTTGTTTAAAAGGAGATAGCAAGATAGATAACTTTCAACATCTGATTTGCTACTCCCATTGATAGTAGTTACTTACACTGTTCTTTTTTCAGTCTTTCATTTTCTTAGCATGTTTTGCTTATTGACTGAGTGTTTAAGTCACTTCACTTGTCAGTAAAACTTTATTCATTATGTTCCTACTCCTTCCCTGAGTGTTCATAACAATAGTTTTTGGTCAGTCTAATGAATAGCACTATAACACATTATTCCAACTATCTCAAGCTGAAGCCTGAAGAGGTAATCTTTCACAATGTTAGATTTGCCAACCAAGGCCCCAGTCAGCATGAGAACTCCAAGACTCATGGGCAGTCAAAATAGTCAATTTAAAAGAAAGTGATGTTCCGGACCCAAATCTTTTTAGAGGCCAATTCTTGAGACTCACTAAAAAAAAACAATGGCAGCTTCAGGTCTTTAATTCCACTGTTTTAGGAATATTACCTAACCGTGAAACTAAAACCACAATTTGTTTCCAGTTAGCTACTACATATACTTGGAAATGGCACTCATCAAGGAATACCAGCTTTATCAAAAAAATTATCACCACAATTCTTGGCAGCTATACTCTATGCAATGATAACCAGAACTTTGATTTCATCAGATAGGTAGCATCTTCTAGAAAGCATCTTCGCCAGTTCAATTCACTATCTCATCCACTTTGTAATATAAAGTTAATAGCACAGGATGCCATCTTAACAGACATTCATTCTTTGTTAGGTTCTTTTAATTGAGGTACGCACAGTTAGAGTAATAATTTCCTTAAAAAAAAAAAAATTAGCGTTCCCTCCTTACCTGATAAAAGCCATCGTAGCAGTGGCTAACACCAGAGCATACCATCCTTCTTTTCTCAAGTCCAAGTACCATTGCAGAGCTAACACATAATAAAAGAACCAATACCAAAAACCAAACTCACTGCCATGGAGGCGTTTCCAACTCATAGAAACACCCATTAGGTTTCCGAAGCTGTAAATCTTTATGGAATTTGATTGGCCCATCTTCCTTCGTGGAGCAGCTGGTGGGTTAGAACCACCGACCTTCTGGATGCTAGCCAAATACCTTATTCACTACATCACCAGAGCTCCTTACACAAATAGCAAACATAAATAAATACCTCCCTATATCACCAGCCACTCCCCAGAAGGAAGGTTGGGAAATCTACTTCTGTAGTAATATCGCCTCAGAAAACCAAGGAGGGGTAGCTATGAGTTAGACCTGACTCGCCTGCAGTGGGTTTAGTTTATAAGTGAACTGGAACATGATTTTGAAGCATCTCAAATGGTCACTTTTGAAAAGAACAGGAAGTTAACTGATGGTTGAGGTAGGAAATAAAGGAGCTAGAAGCTTTTGGTAAAAAGACTATATCATCTAGCTGTTTCCTTTTTTCTTCACCAGTTTCAGTGACTCTGACCTTCCCTTTACTCTCCTCCTCAATCCTGAAATAATTGCATTTATGCAGAGAAAACAGGAATAAAGAAAAATAAAATCAAAGATGAAAAGTGAATAGACAATCCTTATTTTAATGACTTTAGCCCTGAAAATAAGGA
Source organism: Orycteropus afer afer (assembly GCF_000298275.1). Lineage (NCBI taxonomy): Eukaryota > Metazoa > Chordata > Mammalia > Tubulidentata > Orycteropodidae > Orycteropus > Orycteropus afer. The sequence continues at coordinate 1,608,200 of NW_006921790.1, forward strand.
GAGAAAAGATTTTTCTCTTGTCTGGTCATAACTGCTTATCATTCAGGATGACTTAATTGCTTACATAAAAATAGTATTTGGTTCTTTTTGGATAGGCAATTAGCATATTCTTTATAGTACAAATGACTCAGAGAAGGAAAGGGTCACAGTCTATTTAATTGACAGAAGTCAGATTCCCTGTGGCAAATAAAACAGTATGATTTCCCTATCTGTAGGACACCAGTGAGACAGATTTTTAATGGGTGATAATTAGCATAAAACTATACAGTAACTGCAAACAATCCATTTGGATAACATCTGACTGCATATTTGTCTGTGGTCCCATGAGTTTTTTTTTTCTTTTTCTTTTTTTTTTTTTAAGGAAAAGCAGTTCTCCTTTTGTTTATTGTTGTTGTTATGTGCTGGCGAGTCAGACCCGGCACATAGCAAACCCTCTTTGGGTTTCCGAGGCAGTATCATTACAGAAGTAGATTGCCCCATCTTCCTTCCGAGGAGTGACTTGTGGGTTTGAATTACCAGCTTTCTGGTTAGGAGTCAAGTGCCTTAGGCACTATGCTACCAGAGCTCCTATATATATATATAAATTCAGAGATGATAAACAACTTACATATAATAATAAATAAATAGATAATTGCTGCTATCAAGTCCTGTCTGATTTATGGGGACCTCACATACAACGGAATGAAATAAAGGGGACCTCACATACAACGGAATGAAATAAAGCCTGGTCCTGCATCCTTAATGATGGCAGCATATTCAAGTTCATCACTGGGGCTTTTGCCCACTTTATCTCATTGAAAGTCTACTTTTAAGCCTGGACCTGCATCCTTAATGATTGCCAGCATGTTCAAGTTCATCATTGGGAATATTGCCCAACCTATCTCATTGAAAGTCTACTTTGCCCTGGCTCTTGCTCTACTTTACTAAACTATTCCCCCTCCATTGATTGATCATTCCTGATAATATGACTAAAGCAGGCAAGTCTAAAAACACTCTATTGTGACGAATTAGGTTCCCATTGGCTAGATTTTAGAAGTAGATCATCAGACCTTTTCTCCTCGTCTGTCTTGTTCTGGAAGCTCTGCTGAAACCTGACAACCATGGATGATCCTGCTGGTATTGGAAACAGCATAGCTTCCAGCATCACAGCAGTATCTAAGCCACCACAGAACAACAAAGCAGCAGATGGATGTTGGAGGATACACTAGGCATGACTAAATAAGTCCAAATTCATCCTAGACTCTCAGACAGGGTCAATGTTCAGTCAGGTTAATTTTCAGTGTTCTAACAAGGACAGGGGGTACTTTCTGTAGCAGGAAGACCTCATGGAAACTTTTTTTTTTTTTTCAACCAAGCCCTCAGACTATAAAGAGATGAACAAATTCCAACTTAAAAAGAAACAACTCCTCAAACACTATTGAGTTTACTGTACAATTAAAGGACATTAGTAATTCACTTCTTTTATGACCAGTAATTATCGCTTTTGCTGAACTAATTCAATATGATCTTTAGAGTTCAATGTAATCCATTATTTTTAAATGTAAAAGGGTCTCTTTTTAAATATTTATTTACTTGCTTTGTACAGCAATGAATCTCAATGAGGTGCTAATAGCCTTCTGCACACTGCCGATAATAATTCAATACATGCAGACATGTCCTTTATATGGCCAAGAATAACAAATGATAAAACTACTGCTTCAGGGGAAAAACTGGTAAATCTGGTATCAAAGAACTTTCCCAACATTAATGAATAGGGAGATTTGTATTATATAAAGAAAAGTGAAAAGAAACTTTAAATAAAATGTGTTTGTTCTAGGTCCCTTAAATGTTCTTGAATTCATATCTACCCTATGTAGATCTGAGTCCCCGAGCAGCTCTAATAGTAATTGTACTCAGCTGCTAACTGAAAATTAGAGCCTTTAGTCCACTCTGAGGCACCATGCAATCTACGTTCAAAAAATCAGCCACTGAAAATGCTTTGGAGCACAGTTCTACTGAGACACAGGTGAGGTTGCGATGAGTTTTTGGCTTAATTGTAACTGGTAGTGGTGGTGGCTTTCTAGGTCTCACTTTGTTCTTTCTTCCAGCTGACATCAAATTTATTAGCTAACAAATATTTGAGATGTAAAAAGGATGAACCAAGCTTTACAATCAATGAATATTTTGATAAAAATATTCTATAAAAATATTCATTTATATTAATAGTACCATATCATTTTTTCCTTGAATTACTTCGTAATTGATAATTTTTAAAGTTAATCGCCCCCCTCCCCCCCGCTTTATTTTTAGGAGCTCTGGTGGAGTAGTGCCTAAGGCATTTGACTGCTAATCAGAGGGCTAGTTGTTCAAACGCACCAGCCACTCCTCTGAAGGAAAACTAGGCAATCTATTTTCATAGTGATACCACCTCAGAAACCCAAGGAGGGGTCACTACCAGTCGGATCCCACTCAACAGCAGTAAGATTTTTTTTTTTTTTTTTAATTCCCATCAACATCTTTGTGTAAACATATCTGACTTACCCTTGGTTGCATGTGACATCTATAAAGAAAGCATAAAATCAACCAATTCAGATTCTATAATGAATCCTGATACGGGTCACTTTGCAATTTTCCTGCTGCATTGTTGTTACAGCTAACGCCAAGATTTACCTTAATTTCTTTCTTCTTTGTGACAGTCTGGAAGTTACTTTTCTCATGAGAGAGAGAATGTTTTTTTATCGACTTAGACTCACTCAAAACAAAACTCAGAGCTGCACATGTCTACATGTGCAATGTAAAAAAATAAATCTAAGTTATATGTATGCATTTCACTTTACACTCACTTTGATGGGGCAAATAGGGTGGGTTAGCCTCTGCCATCAGTAAAATATTATACATAGGATCATTCTGAAATCTTTAGGCCATGATGTTCCATCAAAGCCCCTTTGGACTTCTATTCACTCATTATCTGAATTTTGTCCTTTACTCCAACATAAACTTAGAAAAGTCCATCTCTAACCTTCAGACATGCATTTTTGAAGTATGAATCCAAGATGGCTAGCACATCATGTCTGTGTTTATTTTCTAGTGGAAATTCCTCAATTATTTATTAAAATCAGTATTTAATAATGTAAGGAGGGACTTAAATGGCACTTTGCATCCTCACCAAAATCCCAAGTCAAATGCAGAAGAGATTGAGCCCCAACTCCATCATCCATCAACAACAGTTGACTCTAAATTATGAGACTTCTGTGTGTATTAGTTCAGATGCTACTTTTCTGACTATTATAAATATACAATGTCTTTTTCAATGATAATTTCCATCATGAAGCTATTTTCACTGCATGTAACTATTATCTAAGACTTTGATTCAAGGTAAGAAAATCTCTTAGTAACTTAATTGTCATGAGGAGATGAGAAAAGAAGAGAGAGAGAATTAATATGCAAAAGGCTTATTCAAATACAGGGAAAAACCAAAGGATGCCAAGATACACTGTTACAAATAAAAGTTTTAAGTTCAAGTAGAGGTAACTTGTGTAAAAATTGAATCATCAATAGAAAAATCATCTCCTGTGGGACTGAAAGAACAAATTGTATAACAAAGATCCATATAGTAGTATCAAGTGAATGTAATTAAAAAAAAAAAAATATTGTGATTTGAGTGAAAGTTTACAGAGCAAAGTCATTTTTCATATAGTAGGTCACATACAATTGGTCTCATGACATTGACTGCAATTTCCCACAATGCAACAGCTCTCTGCCTACTTCCTCCCTATAGTTTCCTCTTCCCTGTGTCTTTCACTCCCCTGCACTCCTGCCCCCTGAGATGTCTCCCTGTGTATACACAGCCCTTCTATTTTCCCATGATTGATCTCTCCATGGAATGTATTTACCTAATGTAAATATTCAGCTCATATGCCTGTCCTTTTCAGTGAATGTAATTTGATGGATTCATTTTATTAATGTTAAGCTTAGTAAAAACATACTTAACAATTATTTTGTTGTTAACTTGCTTAGCATATTATGAAGGATAACATTATCAAATAATTAATAACAAGTTGATATAAATTGATTAATCACCTCAAATAATTAGATAACATCAAACAAATTTAAATAATGTAAATCAATTCTAGTGGGAATTAGGTTTTTTTTTTTTTTGTGTGTGTGTGTGTTTTTTGTAATGTTTCTATTCTCTTTGCATATATATATTAGTTTAGGATATTTTGGATTTTGACCTAGTGGAAAGTTCTGTATCACACCTCCAAATTACTGATCAAAATTAAAACTTCCAATATCTGCATAAAGCATTCCAGTTTTATAGTAGTTAAGGTATTTTGCTACTAACCAAAAGGTCAGTGGCTTGAACCCATCAGCCACTTCATGAAAGAAAGATGAGGCAGTCTGCTTCCATAAAGATTTACAGCCTTAGAAACTCAATAGGGGTTGATATAAGTAAGAATCCAGTCAATGACAGAGAATTTGTTTTTTGGTAATGTCTGCATAATTAGCTCTGCTTACATCATGCCCCTAGCATAGAGATCAGAGGAGAATATTTTTATTATGTCTCAGATAACATACATATAAAGATAATAAAACATCTCACAAGAGGAGTGGAAGGATGTTAGTTCATGAAATCATTACTGAGTATGCAGTTTTCAATCCACAGGTAAAGACAGTGTATATGTCCCTGGACTACTTTTCATTTTTCTTCCATATGATTCTAATAACAACAAGAAATATAGGTTGAATTCTCTTCTTCCGTGACTGTTTCTAAGCATAGGGTCATATTCTAATATGGTATTTCCTAAACATATTTTTTCAAGAGATCTTTTGCTGCAATTTTATTTTATAACCTTATTGAAACTATGGAAACTATTCCTCCCCCCCCCACCCCTTTTTAAGGGCTTTTGGCTTTAGGTCATATGCATTTCAGTTATTTTAAAACATTTCTTACTAAAATCACAAATATTCATATTTCTAGATAAATTGCCTTTATTTTATTAAATTAAATGGTCCAATGTAATAATTAGGAAGTCTGGTGGCATAGTGTCTAAAGGATTTGACGGCTAACCAGAAGGCTGGTGGTTCAAACTCACCAGCTACTCCTCAGAAGGAAGACTGGGTAATCTACTTTAGCAGAGATACTGCCTCAGAAATCCAAGGAGGGGTTGCTATGAATGGGAACTAACTTGACTGCAGTGAGTTTGTGGTTTTTTGGTTTTTTTTTTTTTATATGTGAATAATCAATTGTTTATTGTACATATTTGTAAATGTATAGTTTACAGTACCTGGTTTTTTTTATTATTGTTGGGAGCTATCTGACTCATAGTCACCCCAGGTGGCAGAATAGAATTGCCTGATAGGGTTTATTGGCTACAATCAATGCCATGAAAGCAGCAGTCAAGAAATCAAACAACATATTGCACTGGCCAAATCTGCTGCAAAAGTTCTATTTAAAATGTTAAAAAGTAAATATGTCACTTTGAAGATTAAGGTACACTTGATCCAAACCATGGTATTTTCAATTGCCTCACATGTGTGAGGAAGTTGCATAATGAATAAGGAAAACCAAAGAAGAATTGATGTTTTTGAATTATGATGTTGTAAGAATATTGAATGTACCGTGGACTGTTAGAAGTACAAACCAATCTGTCTTGAAAGAAGTCCAGTTAGAATGTTACTTAGAAGCAGGGATGGGGCGACTTCACCTCACATACTTTTTTTTTTGCATGTGTGTGTGCTTCAGGTGCAAGTTTACAGAGCACAGTTTGTTTTACATTCAACATTTCATGTACATTTGGTTTCACTCCCCAATTACTATCCCCAACCCTAACCCACTCTCCTCCCTTCCCTGCCCCGTAACCCCACCCATGTCCCTCATAGCTATACACTCCTGTGTGTCATGTATTTCCTCCGTGTAAACGTTGCCCCTCTGGTGCCCTCTGGTCGATTTTTCCAAGGGATGCATCTTCATAGAGTATGAGGGTGCATCACCCTGGGCTGAGTGGTCTCCGTGTATGTCTTATTTACTAGTGGACTAAGAGCCAACCCCTGGGAGTGAGTTTTATTCCATGCCTGAATATCCCAGGGCTATAGTATTAGGATCCCACCAGAGTCCATCTGACCAGTAATTCTGGTCATTATTGTACTTTTGGATTTTATTCCATGCTTTTCCTTCCACTCTATCCAAGATCTCCAGTTTTGATCCTTTCCCGAGTGGCTGGCACTGGTCACCAGGCACCATCTAGTTCTTCTGGTCTTGAGGTCCATCATGTCCTAGGGCTGATTGCTTCCAAATGACCTTTTTTTTTTTTCCCCACACTCCTCTTTGCTTCCAACAATAGAGACCCTAAGCTGCATCTCAGATGTCCACTTTAAAGCTTTTAAGACCCCAGTCGCTACTTACCAACATAGGCTGTGGAAGAAGATTTTTTTGTATTTTATTGTGCCAATTGAGTCTAGTGTCCCCCAATACTATGGTCCTGATTCAGTAGATCTGTTGTATCTTATCCTACAGTGTCTGGCTGTCTGTGCAAGATTGCTCTGTCTGTCTTCTGTTGTTTCTGTAAGAATTGTAGGTATTTTGTATCAGTAGTATCTGTGCAAGATTAGCCTCAGCAATACACCTCCCATATTTTGGACACATTATCTGGAGGTACCAGTCCCTGGTGAAGGACATGATGCCTGGGAATGTAGACAGTCAGCAAAAAATAGGAAGATCCTCAATGAGATGGATTGACACAGTGGGTACAACAATGAGCTGAAGCATAGCAATGAGTGTAGGACTGGGCAGTGCTTGATTCTGTTGTGCCTAGGATCACTAAGTCAGACCCAACTTGGTGGCACCTAACAACAACAACAACAAAAATAATCTTTATGGAAGCATCTTTCTGCCATGGAGCCACCAGTGGTTTTGAACTGCCAAACTTTGGTTAGCAGCCAAGCACTTGAACACTCTGCAACCAGAGCTCCTTACAGTATTGGTTACTCATTTTTATTAGATTTCATAGTTCTTTGTTCTCTCTCCTTCCTAGATTATTATTTTTTTTCTACTTTAAAGAGTTAATTCACTTTTCCTTAGAAAGAAGAGAGTAGTAAAGATACTATTTTTCATGCTTACAATTCCACATTTACTTGTAGCTCTGTGAAGTTTAATTAATTCTTTAATCCTGCTGCTGGTTTTGTTTTACTAGCTAATAACTTCAACCTTTTCAAATGGGTATAAATGTACTCTGTTTTTGTTAACATGCTTAAGTGTCTCTTCTAAGCTGTCTTACATGCTACTGACAAATTGAAGACATTATTAGAACAGAAAAAATAAATACTAGTACTTTTCTTGAGAAATCAAAAAACATTTTAACATAGCTGTAAAATGTTCACACAATCTGTGTAAAATACATATAAAGAAAATGATATCCATAACTTGTGAGTAAAATATTTATTCTAAAAGATGGTAAGAGTACTTTATTTTTTATTTTTTTTCAAAATTCATCAAATGATACTTCTTTTTCCCTTAACTTAGGTTTTTATTTTACTTTAGCTAAACCTCAAAACACTTTTCCTATTATAATTGATGGAAATCATAAAACCCTCTGTAGTGATTAGAATAGGCTCAATTTTATCTTAGTTAATAAATTAAAAGATTGAAATGTCATTTATGAGAATAAGTTTATCCAAAAACTAAAAAGTGAGCACTAGTGTGTATAAAATCCCCCCAAAAAAACTAGTTTGTCTATCTTCTTTGCTAAATATTGGATAAGTTTTATCTGCAGTGTTCTTTTTTTTTTTTTTTTTACTTTTATTGTGGTGAAAACATACACACCAACATAACAACTTCCACATTTACAACTAAAGGACACTGATAACATTTTCATGTCGTGCACCATTACTGCTATCATTTTATAAAACTCAATGCCCTGCAAGCTTCCTCTTTTCCCCTCCCTCCTACACCTGGTAACAGCTAATAATCTTATTTTTTTTCTCTCTCTGTTTCTCTCTCTCTCTCTATATATATATATACACACAATTTATTTTTCTTTTTAAACCTATCTAGCAATTTTCCTTCCCCTCTGCTCCTATCCTTGGTAATCAACAAAGAAAGTTTCCTTCCACATGTAAACCTTTCCTTGACTTTTTATAATAGTGGACTAAATGAAATTTGTCCTGTAATTGACTTATTTCACTCAGCATAATGTCCTCCAAGTTCATCCACATTATACAGTGTTTTGCGGTTTCTATGTTATTCCTTAGTGTTGCATAGTATTCCGTTGTATGTATGTACAATAGTTTGGTTATCCATTTCTCTGCTGATGGACACATAGGTTGTTTTCATCTATTTGTTATTATAAATAGTGCTGCTATGGATATTGGTGTTCATATATCTATTCATGTCCTGGCTGTCACTTCTTAAGGATCTGTACCTAGAAATGGGATTACTGGATCAAATGGTATTTCTATTTCCAACTTTTTAAGGAACTGCCATACAAATTTCCACAGTGGTTGTATCATTTTACAGTCCCACCAGCAGTGTATGATAGTCACAATCTTTTCACATCCTTGACAGCATTTGTTATTTTCTGTCTTGTTGAACTTTGTTATTGCTGCTGGGGTGAGATTGTTTCTAATTATTGTTTGGATTTGCATCTCTCTAGTGACTAATGATCATGAACATTTTTTCATGTGTTTTTTGGCTGCCTGAGTATCTTCTTTGGAAAAGTGTCTGTTCATGTCATCGGCCCATTTTTAATTACAGTATTTATCTTTGTTGATGATGAAGTGTTGGAGTATTCTATAAAGTTTAGAGCTAAGCCCCTTATCAGATATGTCATTGTCAAATATTTTTCCCCAATCTGTAGATTCTTTTTCACTCTTATGGAGAAGTCATTTGATGCACATACTAATTCAATTTTTAGAAGGTGCCAATCGTCTAGTTTCTCTTCTGCTGTTTGTGCATTTTGGGTTACACTTGATAGTCTATTTATGGGATAAATTACAGCCACCAGTTTTCCCTTATTTTTCCTTTGATGATCTTTATAGTTTTAAGTTTCACATTTAAGGCTTTGATCAACCTGGAGTTAATTTTTGTGTATGGTGTGAGGTATGGATCTTGTTTCATTTTTCTATGAATTGATATCCAGTTTTGCAGGTACCATCTGTTAAAGAGACTATCTCTTCCCCTTTAATGGATTTTGGCCCTTTTTCAGAGATAAGCTGATCATAGGTAGATGGATCTATTTCTGGGTTCTCAATTCCATTCCACAGGTCTATGTCTCTGACATTGTATCAATACCAAGCTGTTTTGACTACTGTGGCTTTATAGTAAGTTTTGAGATCCAGGAGTGTGAAACATCCTACTTTGTTCTTCTTTAGTAGTGCGTTGCTTACATGAGATCTCTTTCTTTTCCATATAAAATTAGTGATTGGATCAAATCTGGATCAAGATTGTATTGAATGTATAGATTGCTTTGGGTAGTACTGGTATTTTCACAATGTTCAATCTTCCTATCCCTGAACATGGTATGTTCTTCCATTTATGTAGATCTCTTATAGTTTCTTGAAGTTGTCTTGTCTTTTGTAGCTTGGATTGTATAGTTGTTTGTGTTCCTGGGGAGATTTATTCCCAAGTGTCTCACCTTTTTGGCAGCTATTGTAAATTGTACTGATTTCCTTATTTCCTTTTCAGAGACTTCTTCACTTGTGTGGAAGAATCCAAATGAATTTTGTTTGTTGATCTTGCATCCTGCCACTATGCTAATTTTTTCAGTAAATTCCAGTAATTTTTTTTGCTGAGTCCCTTGGGTTTTCTATGTATAGAATCATATCACTTACAAATAGAGATAGTTTTACATCTTCGTTACTAATTTGGATGCCTTTTATTTACCTTTCTTGCCTTAATGCCCTTACTAGGACTTCCAACACAATGCTGAATAGAAATGGTGATAGAGAACATCCTTGTCTGGTTCCTGTGTGAGAGGAAAATGTTTTCAGTCTCTGTCCATTGAGACTAATGTTGGCTATTGGTTTAGCATATATACCTTTTATTATGCTGTGGAATTTCTCTACTATTCCTATTTTTCTCAGAGTTTTTATCAGGAATAGGTTTTGGATTTTATCAGATACATTTTCTGCATCTTTTGATACAATCATGTGATTCTTTTATTTAACTTATGTGATAGATTATATTGATTATTTTTTGGATATTGAACCATCCCTGCATACCTGGAATGAATCTGACTTGGTCCTGATATATATACATATATGTATATTTTAAATATGTTGTTAGAGTCTATTGTTTAGGATTTTGTTGAAGATTTTTGTGTCCATATTCGTGAGGGATGTTGGTCTTTTTACTTTTGAGTGGTGCCTTTGCCTGGTTTTGGTACTGGGGTGATGCTTGCTTCATAAAATGAATTTGGGAGGATTCCATACTTTTCAAAGGTCTGGAATAGTTTGAGTAGAGTTGGTGTCAAATGTTCTCTGAATGATTGATTAGTAGAATTCCCCAGTGAAACCATCTGGGCCAGGACTTTTTTGTTGTTGTTGGTAATTGTTTTATGACCTGTTCAATTTCTTCTTTTGTTATGGGTCTGTTCAGATATTCTACATCAGTCTGTGTTAGCTTAGGTAAGTAGTGTTTCTAGAAATCTGTCCATAGGTTTTCAAATTTTTTGGAGTACAGTTATTCATAGTATCTTGACATTATCCTTTTTATTTTGTTTCGTTCTATTGTGATACTGCCTATTTCATTTCTTATTTGTGTTGTTTGCATCTTCTCCTTCATTTCCTTTGTAAAGTTTGCCAATGGTTTGTTAATTTTATTAATCTTTTCAAAGGACTAACTTCTAGTCTTGTTGATTTTACCCACTGTCCTTCTATTTTTTCTTTCTTTTATTTCTGCTCAAATCTTTATTATATCTTTCTTTCTTTTTTTTTTTTTTTTGATGACTGTAGGCTTTATTTGGGAGCTCTGATAGCATAGTGACTAAGGCACTTGACTGCTAACCAGAAGGCTGGCGGTTCAAA
>NW_006921790.1:1622129-1626407 GCF_000298275.1 Orycteropus afer afer
ATGATGTTGTTAGGTCCCATTCAGTTCATTTTGACTCATATTTTGACTCATAGTGACCTTATGTACAACAGAAAAAAACAGTGTGTAGTTCTTCCATGATGTCCTTAGAATTGTTTCCATGGTTGCTCACATTATCACAGCCACTATTTCAATCCATCTTCTTGAGGGTCTTCCTTTTTATTACTGACCCTCTACTTTATCTAGCATCATATGCTTCTCCAGGAACTGGTCACTTCTGAAAACATAATTTAGATATATGAGATGACCAGATTGTCTGGCCATTCTTGCTTCTAAGGAGCACTACATAATACATTCAATAATCTTTGCCAACACTAAAATGAAAATACTTTGAAATCATTAAAATTAAAATCTATTCTGTAGTCTTCCTTATTCATTGTTTAGCTTTCACATGCATGTGAGGCTATTGAAAATACCATGAATTGTGTGAGGCACACAGCATTCTTCAAAGTGACATGTTTGCCCCTAAAGCCTTTAAAGAAATACTTTGCAGCAGATTTGCCTAATGAAATCATTGTTTGATATTTTGACTGCTGCTTCCAGGGGTGTTGATTGTGGATCTGATTAAATAAAATCATGACAACTTTAATCTTTTCTTCATTTATCATGATAATGCTTATTACTCCAGTTATGAGGATTTTTTTTTTTTTTATGTTGAGATATAACCTTTACCATAGGCTGTAGTCTGACCTTCATCAGTAAGTACTTCAAATCTTCACTTTCAGTAAGCAAGGTTGTGTCATCTGCATGTTTTAGGTTGTTTATGAGTCTACCTCCAACCCTGATGTCATGTTCCTCTTCATATAGTTCAGAGTTTCAGATTATTTGTTCAGCATACAGATTGAATAAGTAGATTGAATAAGTGAAAGAATACAACCCTGACACATACCTTTCCTAATTTACCTCATTTTGTCCAAACAAGTGGCTCTTTGTCTATTTTTATACACAGCCTAATCTTCTTTACCTCCAAGAGGTCCATTTTTAGTTCCAGAATGTAATTATTCCACATTGAGTACCTTTCTCTTAATTGCAGTACAACACAACACATCATAATTCATATCTTAAGCTCAGTATTTTTCATAGTATGAGTATTTATTCTTCTTGTGTTTTTTTCCTTGTCCCTCTTTCATGGCAATATAAAATATCACCCAGCACATTTAATTTACATGTGGATAATTTATTAGTTATATGTCATCCTCTATTTCCCTTTTTATAGATTATTAACATAATTTCCTTCCATTTAAAAGTATTAAAATTATATAATATTAAGCTTTTCAATTTTGCTTTTTTTAACTTTCCTACTGACTGGTTGAGGATTTCATTAATTCCTTTACCCATTCATTCATTCATTCATATGTTGTTGTTATTTGCCGTCAAGTCAGCCCCAACTCATAGCGACCCCTCCTTGGGTTTCCGAGGCATTATCACTACGGAAGTAGGATTGCCCAACCTTACTTCCGAGGAGTGGCTGGTAGGTTTGAACCATCAGCCTTCTGGTTAGCAGTCAAGTGCCTTAGCCACTATGCTACCAGAGCTCCCTTTCATCCATATGTACATATAAATTACCTTTCTCTTTCTTAGTCACAATGTAAATTGAGTAGCAAGTCAACACACATGTTCTGTGATGGTAGGAGAAGTACATAATGAACAAACAGACCACAATGTGTTTTCTGGGTGTGGATCTAACCTATAAAACTTTTCTAAAATGCACTTACTTGCTTAGGAATTTTCAGATGATATATATAGAGTCTCTTTTGACTTCTTAGTTTTCAATTTCAAACATAAATTTATGGGGAACTTCTGTATTTTTGATCTAGAGAAACCTGAGCACTAGGGAGGGATGCTGAGTATGAAGGTTAGTACTTAGTCCAGAAGACAGGAGAGACTTTGAGCTGCTTTGATTTAAACACTAAACTAAACCAGAGAACTGTAGATGTCTGCACATCATGGAGACAAGAAAACTCTACATGCAGATAGGATCTGAGGTCTGCCAGCAAAGAAAATTTCAGGTGATTGCTAGTTATAAAAACTGGAACACAGTACAAGAAAAATTGAAAAGTAGATTCATGGTTATGAAAGTAGATGAGATATTTCTAAACGACCTTTAATATTTTCTACAGGATAAAATTATATCAAATGAATTGCAAAGCAGATTCTAAAACATCAATCCCACATTGCTTTTCAAAGGTACAACATTTTAAGATGTAAATTAAATATAACTAATATATTAAATGAAAATGACAGAAGGACCTAGACATTTTTTTTTTAAAGCCATATTCCAAAACCAAAACCAAACTCACTGCCATCAAATCAATCCTGACTCATAGCTACCATTCTTTGGGCTTCCAAGGAGGTATCTCTATGGAAGTAGATTGCCTAATCTTCCTTCTGAGGAGCGGCTGGTGGGTTTGAATGCCAGCCTTCTGGTTAGCAGTCAAATGCCTTAGGCACTATGCTACCAGAGCTCTCTAAATTTATATTAGGGTGTGTCTTTCTGATGTTAAAAGTAGCTCACACTACATAGTATTTTTATATATTTTCAGGAAAAAAAAAGTCCAGAATCACCACTTTAGGGATTGCCACACATTCCCAAATAATTTGAGCTACCATGTAAACTAATAATGGTAAATAATTGCATTATTTTTAAACTATGCCTTAGACAGTTAAGCATCCTACAAGATTTCTGAACAACAAAGTGCTTAAGAATTGATAACCTTGGTGCAGGCACTGGGGATGTCTCACACGTACCCCTAGCTTCACATCTGTAGTTTCAAATTGATCTCTAAGTGCCTGAGGGCTCTCCTTGGTGGATAGATCCCATCTTCCCCTTAGCACATATTACAGAAGAGTTAGAGAATTAACAATCAATGACTGAAGGAAGTTTGTGTATAAATACCAGTTTCCACTCCATCTGTGAGTGGATTGCTCTGAGCCACGTGGTCTGCACTGCCTTTCATTGTTCTCCAGCTGAGATTAATTGCTTGCCACAGTGATTACTGGCTTGAAGATGTACCCTATGTTGGCTACCTCTGCTTTTTTACGTCATTTTCCAAATTATTTATAGTGTATCCTAGGATCAGCTCCCAAATAAAATAAAATGTCCCAAAAATATTTACCTGAACGTCCACTGATGAAAGAAATTGAATCAAGAAAGTATTTATACTAAAACTATAAAACCGTATTTCTATATAAGTATTGTTGTATATAAGCCTTAAATGATAGGTTTCTATAAGTATGTGCATATCATAAATCAATCTCACAGAAATCTTAATAGTATTTTCTATTGTTTCCAAATTCCCTTCATTATGGATGGATTTTTTTTTTTTTTAAATAAACTTCTATTAGGAAACGTAGTGCTGACCGGAAAAGAATTATACTTTTTATCTCAAGATACAAGTTATGAAATACACAGAGGAATCCATCTATTAAAAGGATGTTTCATCAAAATAGTTACAATATTGACCAAAGTTGATAACAGAGGGAGGAAAAAGAAGAAAAATGAAAAGAACAAATCAGATGAGTAAGTTTAGAAGGGAGTGGTGTATTCCCTTTGTCAAAGAGAGAAAATAATTCTTGCAGAACTTTGTTTTCTTTTATGAGCTTCTCTGTTGATGCCTTTGTTCTAGTTACCTAGTACTGCTCTGACAAGAATATACCACAAATAGGATGGCTTTAACAAACTAGTTTATTCTCTTGCAATTCAGAGGCTTTAAGTGCAAGTTCAAAGTACAAGGCTCTAGGGGCTGGGTGAAAGCCCCTCAACTTTGGGGTCCAGCTCTGCTGCCTGCTGCCAGCCCACTGGAGCTAGAGATGTTTCTTCACTCAGACAGCTGCTGGCTGCTGAGGCTGAGAAGCCCCAAGTTTGACAAGTAAAAAGGCACAGTCCCGATGTTACCAAACCACATGGCAGGCCATTAATTTAAGTCCATTGTAAGTCCCAAGGTTGGCAGAGCATAGCAGGCTGCTGAGCAGCGACACGGCTACATGCAGGATCCAAGCATGCCATAGGCTGGATACCATTCCTAAGGCTTCTCCCTATACACAGGAATCAAACCACATCCTAAAGGCAGCTACTCAGCTGTTTGTGGTAGATCCCACCATGCACTTGATTGCCAAATTTATCACGGGGAATAAATTCACTTTTCATACAGCAGTTCACGTATACTTTGTCTCATGTCATTGACCAAAATTTACAATGCAGCAGCTCCCCTCCCACTTCCTCCCCATAGTTACCTCCTCTCCTCCCAGTGTCCATCCCTT
>NW_006921790.1:1626507-1628477 GCF_000298275.1 Orycteropus afer afer
GGAAGGTTGGGCAATCCTACTTCCGTAGTGATACTGCCTCGGAAACCCAAGGAGGGGTTGCTATGAGTCAGGGCTGACTCGACGGCACATAACAACAACAACAACAACAGGCTTTATTTGGTGCTCTTTTTCTACTTGTTGGAGATATTGGTTTAAGGATTTGTTTTTAGTTCTTTTTTTTTTATTTTGTGTGTCAATATTTCTTTTATATTGACACATCATATAAATGTAATATTATATTGTATTGCTATAAATTGCCTTCTTATCAATGCTTTTGCTGTGTCCCAAATATTTTTGTATGTTGTTTTCATTCTCATTTGATTCGAGGTAATTTTAAATTTCATTTTGCATTTCATCTATTAACTAGTAGTTTTTGAGAAGTTATTTAATTTCTATGTGTTTGCTCTTTTGCTGTTGATCTTCCAATTGTTGATTTCTAATTTTATAGCATTGTGATCTGAAAAGATGCTTTGTAATATTTCAGTGTTTTTAAATGTATTGAGTCTTGCTTTGTGACCTAACATATGGTCTATCCTAGAGAATGTTCCTGGGAGCTCTGGTAGCGTAGTACCTAAGGCACTTGACTGCTAACCAGAAGGCTGGCTGTTCAAACCCACTAGTCACTTCCCGGAAAGAAGATGGGGCAATCTACTTCCACAGTGATACTGCCTCAGAAACCCAAGGAGGGGTCGCTATGAGTTGGGTCTCACTTGACAGCACATAACAACAACAACAACAACAGAAAATGTTCCATGTGTGTTGGAAAAGAATGTATAGTGTGCTGTTTTGCAGTGAAGTGCTCTGTTGATGTTTATAAAGTCAAGTTGGTTGATTGCATTGTCTAGTTTTGCATCTTTGTTGAGTTTCTGTCCAATTGTTCTCTGTCTTATTGAAAGTGGTGTATTAAAATATCTTATTATTACTGTGGAGTCTATTTGTCTTTTTATTTCAGTTAAAGTCTAATTTATGTATTTTGGAGCTTTTTCATTGTGTGCATAGATATTTATTATGGTTGTATTCTCTTGTGCAATTTCTTCTTTAATCATTACATAATGTTCTTCCTTGTCTTTTATGGTTGATTTTGTCTTAAAGTGAATTTTATCAGAAATTAAAATTGCCGCTTGTGCTCTTTTTTGACTGGCCTTTGCTTGATATATCTTTATCCAACCTTTGTTTTTCAGTCTATTTTTGTCTTTGTTTCTAATGTGAGTCTCTTGTAGACAGAATATAAATGGGTCATGTTTTCTTACCCAGTCTATAACTCTCCATCTTTTGAATAGTACATTTAACCCATTTACATTCATGTAATTATCAACAAGTAGGAACTCATTGCTGGCATATTATGTGTTTTTTCATAGTGTTACTAATTTCTTTGTACCATATAATTTGTTACACTGAGCTCATTTTGTCTCATTATCATTACCTTTGTTACTATTGTTTCAGTATTTGAGAAGTATTTGTGCCTCTCTTTGTTATTTTAATGTAAAATTTTATAATTTTTCTTTGAGGTTACCCTGTGATTTATAATTTTATCCCCAAGTTTGAACAGTCTGTCCTATCTTGCAATTGTCTTCTATATCATCCCATTGTCTTCTCACCTGCATGATTTCTGCTGAGAAATCAGAGCTTAGTCTTATTGTTTGTCCTTGTTGTTGTTGTTGTTGTTAGGTGCTATTGAGTGGTTTCGGACTCATAGTGACCCCATGCACAGCAGAACAAAACACCGCCTGATCCTGCACCAGCTCTATGATCCCTGCTACACTTGAGTCCATCATTGAAGCCACTGTGTCAATCCATCTTGTTGAAGGCCTCCCCCCCTCTTTCGTCGACCCTCCACCTTACAAAGCATGATATGCTTCTCCAAGGAATGGAGCCTTCTGACAACATGACCAAAATAGGTGAGATGAAGTCTGGCCATTCTTGCTTCCAAGGAGCATTCTGGCTGCACTTCCTCCAGGACAGATCTGTTA
>NW_006921790.1:1636179-1641819 GCF_000298275.1 Orycteropus afer afer
TTATCTTCTGTGTCTGTGTTAATTGGTTTCCCTTTTCTTTGTTGAAGAGGGTCTGTGCAATCCTTCTGCCTAGTCCGCCATCTTGCCGGAACCCTTAAAGCATTATTTTCTATGCTTTTTTTTTTTTTTTTTACAGACACCTTTTAGTTGATTATCACTCAAAGTAATCACTTTTGATGATTCCATGTTTTTCAGTGTAGCACTGTGCTCCTTAAGGTTTTCAATGCTCACTTTTTGGAAGTAGATCCTTAGGTGTTTCTGCCAAGACACCTCTGGGTGGACTTGAGCATCCAAGCTTTCAGTTAGCAGCCAAAGATATTAATCATTTTCACCTGAGGTAATTCCTCTATACTTTTATTTTGCTAGGAGCTCTGGTGGCATAGTGCCTAAGGCATTTGATTGCTAACCAGAGGGCTGGCAGTTCAAACCCGCCAGCCATTCCTCAGAAGGAAGGTTGGGCAAACTACTTCCTTAGTTATACTGCTTTGGAAACCCAAGGAAGGGTCTCTATGAGTCGGATCTGACTCTACAGCAGTGAATTTGGGTTTTTGGTTTGTATTTTGCTAATTCCTAGAGGTGGTTGCCTTGAGATCTGACTTAGAGGGATAGCATATTGTAGAGGGTGATTACATGGCTCTGAAATCAAGTCTTCTAAAGTGGAATGGGAGTTGGATCAAGTGAGATTTTGAGCAGGTTACTCATCCTCTATGCCTCAGTTTCCTCATCTAAAAACAAACTGGAAAATATATATCTATTTATGAGGCTTTGTGAAAATTCAATAAATATGCATACACCTATTATTTAAAATAGGAGCTCTGGTAGCATAGTGCCTAAGGCACTTGAATGCTAACCAGAAGGCTGGCGGTTCAAACCAACCAACCACTCCTCGTAAGGAAAGTTGGGTAATCCTACTTCTGTAGTGATACTGCCTCGGAAACCCAAGGAGGGGTCGCTATGAGTCGGGGCCGACTCGATGGCACATAATAACAACAACAATTAATTAAAACAATACGACATCATTGTTAGGTATTATTTGCAATTACCAAGGTAGATTAGGGCATAGCAGTTAGAAACATTCCATTGTTTCCAGATTTATATGTAACTTGGTTGATCGATAGTTGGTAAACTTATAGGAATAAATGGGGCTTAAAATGTTAATTATACATTTTATATTAAATGAATTTTTAGTTTAATAATGACTCTCAACAGTAGAGTACAATATTTCATTGTATGTTTAAATAGTCTGTGTTCGTTTTACAATGTTACTTATCATAACGACCTTCAGGAGCTAGAGATTAAGATATATGCCCTTTACATGTTGTTGTTGTTGTTGTTATGTGCCATCGACTCACACCCAACTCATAGTGACCCCTCCTTGGGTTTCCGAGGTGGTATCACTATGGAAGTAGATTGCCCAATCTTCCTTCCTAGGAGTGGCTGGTCGGTTTGAACCACCAGCCTTTTGGTTAGCAGTCAAGTGCCTTATGCACTATGCTATCAGAGATCCCTTGCCCTTTACATATATCAATTATTTTGTTGAATATTAATCCAGAAACTTCTAAGTATAGAGCAGAAATGTACAGCCTGAACACTTTTTATTTGAAATCATTAGTGTTTGCTTTTTAAAAAA
This sequence comes from Orycteropus afer afer, assembly GCF_000298275.1. Lineage (NCBI taxonomy): Eukaryota > Metazoa > Chordata > Mammalia > Tubulidentata > Orycteropodidae > Orycteropus > Orycteropus afer. Next base: position 1,637,810 of record NW_006921790.1, read on the forward strand.
AGCACCAAAATTGAGAAAGAAGGTAGAGATAGATGGAGAAAAACACTACATTATATTTTTGGAAGTTCCAGAGTACTATTTCTACAGTGATAGTGATGAGGCAATAAACGTACATGCAGGGAAAGTGGATAAAGTTTATAATATTTGACCTCTACTCATAAGGAGAAAAATCAGATTGATTATGTGGAATTCTTTATGTGCTAAGCTCTGGCCCCAGATGTAGCTATATGATTGTGCAGTTTTGAAGAGAGTAGGGAACTCTAAATGGCAGAAAGGCCATGTTTCCTAGAACGAATTGGCTATTCAGAAACAAATAGATTGGCTAAGATAAGAAAGAGACACCATCATTACAAATGGAGATACTTAGCATCAAGGTCAAAGTCAAAAGGATGTTGGAAATATTTATATTCTCCTTGTTTATGTAACAACCTAGTTCAGCATGGTATTAGAGTGTTCCATAATGGGTGGATGACATAAAGGTGATTTCAAACTCTTTCAAGAGCAGACTGCCTGATCTGCAGCATTTCAATAGGTGCTCATTGACTTAGGCAGTGGCTGGTCAAGCAATTTTTCTGAAGATGGTATCTGCTAAGTACATAATTTCACATTGAAGGAAACACAAAGGCAGAAAAAAGAATGAAAGTCTTTCTCTTCATTTTTTTCATTTACCCTTCATGTTGTTCAGGCATAAGATAATTACAGGAGAACAGAAGTTATTTGTTATTTATAGAAATATTCATGAATTTCTTAACTGCTCTTGGGACCAAAGGCATTATGCCCAAGTGAACAGGCCCTTAACAACATTTAGCAACAATAACAAGTATCTCAAGGTTATACCCTATTTCCTTTTTCTCCTTTATGCCATTTGTAACCACTATGGTCCTTGACATTTAGTTAATTAAATTTGCCCACAATATCTGACTTGGTTGTACAATTCTTCTGAGGATGTAATTTTTAAAGGTGGCAAGAAGAATGGTTAACCTTGATGAGTCAGTTAGCCACAGTGGCATGTTATTCAAGAAGAAAGAAAAAAAAAAGTTAAATGCTTGCCTTTTGAATAAATAATAAGCCCCTAGGTGTGCCATGCATGTGAAACACTTGTGATCTATGTGACACCTATAAACCGAATACTCAGTGAAATCAAATCATAGCACAATTGCAAAAGCTGTTCCATACCAGTCAGGAATCTCTAAATATATTCATTTAATTTAATAATTTTAAAAATAATTTTTACACAATATTTTTCATTGTTACCATGGCTATTTGAATGCATTTATTTGATTTCATTTGAAAATGAAAAGAACATTCAATTTGAATTGGGAGATTTTATTATGATTTTATAGAACTGAGGCAATATCTAGCATTTTCTCGTTTCCAACATTTTGATCAAACTACTAAACATTATTGAAAATAAAAGATTTAAACTACATCAGATCGAAATATGGAAAGAGGTTGATAGCATCTTGTGGCCCAGCAGTAGGATAATTATTTTTATGATGTGAGTTAAGGGAATAAGTCCTAATGCTAGAGTGGTAAGTAGGTGGAGGGATTTTAGATAAAGAGATTAGGTCTGGAAACCTAATCCATACTTTTGTAGATTGCTAATATACCAGTCTTATTCATTCTTCTGTGATTTTTCTGATTCTAGATCTCATGTCAGACTTGTTTTCTGCTCTCTCTGTGGTCAATATTATAAATTGGATTTCCAAGGCTGTAAATCTTTATGGAAGTAGATTGCCTCATCTTCTTCCTGCAGAGCAGCTGGTGGGTTTGAACCACTGATCTGGTTAGGCGCCACATGCCTTACACACAACATGACCAAAGACCTCTCACTTTCTCTCTGTATATATTTAAAATGTAAGGTTAAAAGAGACTGTCTGTTATCTACTAACATGTAGATGGCAGTGATCTAAAACTGAGCATGAAATCCAGGGTGAGTTATTGGTCATAATTCATAATATACATGGAAGATAGTGAGGTAGTAGTAGTAGAAGTAGGTAGTAGTAAGATCTTTAATGGACTTTGGCTTTGATTCTCCATCTGATGAGACAGAAAGTCACTGGATAGTTTGAAGCAGAAGTGTGATATCATTTATCTTCAATTACTACAGGATACATATTGTTGACATGTTGAAAATAGTTCTGATAGGGCAACAGTAGGAGTAGTAATACCAGAATGGTTATAAACCTATCCTGCTAATCCAGGTTAGAGGGTGATGGTATAAATCTGGGTAGGTAGAACTAGAAAGATAATGGAAATAATTTTAATGTAGAGCAAATACTATTTCTTATTGGATATAGATTTCAGTGGAAGAGAATAAATTTAGTTCAAGAAAACATTTGTTGCTTGAATAATTGGAATAAAGGAGTTGGCAACAACTGAAAAGGGGAAGACTGTGGATGCATCAGATTTGACACAGGTGGAGGTGCTCACTTCTGCACAAGTTTCAGCTATCCATTATACATCAAAATGAAGAATCAAATAAGCAATTGAATATATAAGCCTGGTATTTTGTGGAAAGTTGTGCGAGCTGGAGATGTAAATTATGAGCAATAGGTTATACTGAAGACAGAAAAAAAAAAAAAAAAAAAAAAACCCTTATGCAAATTTACATAAGGATATCTAATGGAAGAAATTTATTTAAAAACAATGTGTGCATCCCAATTATCTGAATGGTCATGTTTGAAAATCTTAGATTCAATAGACTTGTTTTTCTGTTCTATTAAGCACTGATTATAAATTATGCACTAAAATGTTTCAATAAAGCTTCTAGCTCTTCAAGGGCAAAACTTGTCTTGAAATTATTTATGGCTTTTCAAGCAATTAACAGAGCATTGGATATAAACCAGAAGCTTAAGATATATTTATTTAATTTTGTCACTTGTTCTTCCAAAAGAAACAGCACTTGACAATCGTAATTTTGAACAATGAACTTCAACTTTGGGAGTTATTAAAAATAAGTTTCAGAGCAATAGGGATGTGTAGCAGGAAGCTGATTTGCTGGAATATGAGGGCAGCAGAAGAAGAAAAGCCCAATATAAAGAGATAATAAGCAAGGAAATGTTGACTCAGCTTTAATGTGGAAGAGTGATATAGCAGTGCCAGAACATTTTATTATACTGATAAGAGATGATGACTTCATAGTCCCAGCTCCAGTAAAATACACTGGAAATTTTAGCCAGCAGCTTCTAATAAGAAACTTATTAAAAAGTGTAGACAACGACAACAACAAAACTACCTTAGTTGATTTCTGTTCATCGCAACCCCATATTTTACAGAGTAGAACTGTTCCATAGGGTTTTCTTGTGATCTTTATTAAAAACAAATCACAAGTCCTTTCTTCTACAGGGCACATGGGTAATAATTCTAGTTGCCAATCTTCAGGTTAATAATTGAGCAAAAATTATTTGCACCACTCAGAGATCTTGAATAGGACCAAGAAGACATTTATGTCAGATGCAATGTGGAAGGGGGAATTATAAAAGAGGTGAAAAAGAAAATGAAAGTAATGAAACTACCATATTAGTTTAAAAACGTAGATAAGAGATTTATGACTGGATGTTTTGAATAATAGTACATTAATAAACTGGATAGCCTAGACGGAATGGACAAATTCTTTGAAACATAAAACCAACACACTGCCTCAAGAGGAAATGTTGTTGTTATGTTGTTAAGAGCTGTCGAGTTGTTTCCGACTCATAGCAACCCCATGCACAGCAGAACGAAACACTGCCCAATCCCGCGCCAGCCCCGCAATCCCTGCTATACTTGAGCCCATCATCGCAGCCACCATGTCAATCCATCTCGTTGAAGGCTTCTCCCTCTTTCGTCGACCCTCCACCCTACCAAGCATGACATCCTTCTCCAGGGAATAGTCCCTTCTGACAACATGACCAAAATAGGTGAGACAAGCCTGGCCATTCTTGCTTCCAAGGAGCATTCTGGCGGCACTTTCTCCAGGGCAGATCTGTTAGTTCTTTTGGTAGTCCATGGTACTTTCAGCATTCTTC
>NW_006921790.1:1644303-1657190 GCF_000298275.1 Orycteropus afer afer
TGTCACCCCCACCTGGGTCCCTGTGGCTGACTGTACCTCTGTCTGGCTTCCTGGCTTTTAATCCCCTTTCTCCTGCTCTTCTGGCCTGCTGCTTTGGGCATCCCTGAGTTGTCCCTGGGGCTGACTGCTCCTCTGTCCAGGTTCCTGGCTTTTATCCCCTTTCTCCTGCTCTTCAGGCCTGCTACTCCGGGCAGGCCTGAGTTTCCTCTCCTCACCTAATCTCTTCGGCTGATTGCTCTTCTCTCTGGCTTCCTGGCTTTTAATCCCCTTTCTGCTGCTCTTCCTGCCTGCTACCTTGGGGTGTCCCTGAGTTGTCTCTCTTCACCTGTAACCCTGGGACTGAAGAGGAAATAGAAAACATCAATGGACCTATAAGAAGTGAAGGGATCAAATCAGTGATCAAAAACTCCCAACAAAAATAGTTCTAGACCAGATGGCTTCATTGGAGACTGCTACCAAATACTTAGAAAATAATTGACACCAATACTGTTTAAACTTGTGTAAAAGATAGAGAAGGAAGGAGTATTATATGAAACAAATATAACACTGTTACCTAAACCAGACAAAGACACCACAAGAAAAGACAACTATAGACCAATATCTCTTACGAACATAAATATAAAAACAATCAACAATATACTATATTAAAAAAATCCAACATTATATTCACTATGACCAAATTGGACTTATTCCAGGAATGTAGGAATGGTTCAACATTAGAAAATGTATCAATGTAATGTATCACATCAATAGAACAAGGGAAGAAATTCATGGTCAACCTTATGGGTGCAAAAAAAAAAGCACTTGATAATATCTAACACCTTTTCTGATGAAAGCTCTAATATAAGCAAATTCCTTACTGTAGTCTGGGCATATATGAAGAATCCACAGCCAATATTACACTTAGTGGAGAAAGACTGAGAACTTTCCACTTAAAATTTGGAACAAGACAAGGGTGCCTGCTCTTGTCACTTCTATTCAGTACTGTATGAGAAGTCTTAGAGCAATAAGACAAGAAAAAGAAAAAAAGATATTCATATAGTAAAAAAAATAAAAAAAAAAAAAAAAACAAAACTACTTCAACTTTTGGATGATACAATTCTATATAGAGATAATCCTAAGGAATCTTCATGAAAACTTCTGGAACTAATAAAGGAATTTAGCAAAGTTTCAAGGTTCAAAGCCAACCAATAGCAGTCGAATGCCACAATGAAAACTCTGAAAGGAAAAATAGGGAACCATTCCACTTACAACACCATATAAGAGAATAAAATATCTAGAAATAAATTTAACCAGGGATGTGTATATATATATGAGAATTATAAAACACTGCTCAAAGAGATTAAAGAAGACATAAATAAATGGAAAACATATTGCATTATGAATTGGAAGACATTCATGGATTGGAACACAATGTTGTCAATACTACCCAAAGTAACCTATAGATTCAACACAATGCCAATCAAAATTCCAATAACTTTCTTTGTTGTTGTTGTTAAGTGCTGTCGAGTTGTTTCCGACTCATAGTGACCCCATGCACAGCAGAACTAAACACTGCCCGATCCCACGCCAGCCCCACAATCCCTGCTATACTTGAGCCCATCATCGCAGCCACCATATCAATCCATCTCGTTGAAGGCCTCCCCCTCTTTCGTCAACCCTCCACCCTACCAAGCATGACATCCTTCTCCAGGGAATGGTCCCTTCTTGCAACATGACCAAAATAGGTGAGACAAAGTCTGGCCATTCTTGCTTCCAAGGAGCATTCTGGCGGCCAGGACAGATCTGTTAGTTCTTTTAGCAGTGCACGGTACTTTCAGCATTCTTCGCCAGCACCACAACTCAAAAGCATCAACTCTTCTTTGGTCTTCCTTATTCATTGTCCAGCTCTCACATGCATACCAGGCGATTGGAAATATCATGGCTTGTGTCAGGCACACCTTAGTCCTCAATGAGGTATCTTTGCTCCTCAGCACTTGAAACAGTTCCTTCGCAGTTGACTTTCCCAATGCTACACGTCGTCTAATGTCCTGACTGCTGCTTCCATTGGCATTGATTGCAGAACCAAGCAACGTGAATTCCTTGACAACCTCAATCTTCTCTCCATTTATTGTGATGCTGCTCATTGGTCCAGTTGTGAGGATTTTTGTTTTCTTTATGTGGAGATGTAATCCATACTGCATAACTTTCTTTACAGAAATGGAAAAACCAATCTTCAAACATATGAATGACAAGAAAGCCCAAATAGCTAAAGTAAAGTTGACAGAGAAGAACAAAGTAGAAGGACTCACATTTCCTGATTTCAAAATATACCATACAGCCACAGCAATCAAAACAGCCTGATACTGGTATAACAAAAGGCACATAGACTAATGTAATAGAATTGAAAATTCAGAAATAAACTCAAACATCAATGATGAAGTGATTTTTGACAAGGGTGCTAAATCCATTCAAATGAGTAGAGAAAAATATCTTTAATAAATGGTGTTGGGAAAATTGAATTTCCATATGCAGAAAAAATTAAACAAGATCTATGTGGCAAATCATACAGAAAAACAAATTCAAAATAGATTAAGGACCTAAATGCGCTAAGTAAAACCATAAAATCCTTAGAGGAAATGCAACATCAAGGCTTTTAACAATGGATTTTGTAATTTAATAACAAAAGCACAAAGAGCAAAAGACAAAATAAATAGTCTCTCATAAAAATTAAAATGTCTGTTCATCAAAAGACTTTACAGAAAAGAAGGGGTGGCAAGCTAAAGACTATGAGAATATCTTTGGAAATTATATATCAGATAAGAGTTTAGTATGTAAAATATATCTAAGGGTAAACAAACACATAACAACAACAGTACTGATTTGGGTGAAGAGAAGGACAAGGTACCAAATGTGAGTGATTAACATAGTGGCATTGAGGAAGAGGAAGACATAGAGAGGAGCATGGGAGGTACAGACAACAAAGATGAACCCTTTTGCACTTACAGTACTGTACTGTTGGTGAAGGCAAACATTGATATATGGGTGGATAGATGGGTCGGAAAGACTGAACTATTACTTATGTCTATGTAGTGGGGAGTGTGCCCAAAACCATGTACAGGGTTGGCAGACAATATTTCTACAAGTGTATTGATATGTTCTGTAAGAATTTCTAAGTATTTAGTAGAGCTGACAAGGGATGAGGTTGTAGTCACTTCCTGGCCACAGCCAGCTACCCAGAGGGAGTGAGTAGTTGGACTTGTGGGCTCGGGACCATAGTCGCAGGGGACAACAATCTCAGTTGGCATAACGTACTACCCAAAACATTGTTCTACATCCTACTTTGGCGAGTAGCAAAATCTTTAAATCTTAAAATCTTGCAAGCAGCCATCTAAGTGCAACAATGGGTTTCTCTTCATCCAGAACAAAGAAGAATGAAGACAACCAAGACACATGGAAACAATTAGTCCAAGTGACTGGTACACCATGCGATCTTCAGACTATATGACTGTGAGACCAGAAGAACTAGATGGTGCCTGGCTATCACTGTCAGTCACTTGGAGGAGGATCTCTGCAGGAGATCATGGACAGAGTGGGAAAACAATGTGGAACAAAACTCAAAATAATCACATAAATAAGTCAGCACCAGATTTGCTGGTCTGATAGAGGGGGTTCCACTAGGTTCTATCAGCCCTTCAGGTCTGGAATTGAACCCACTCCTGTGGCTTCCAGTCAAACAAGACAGGCATATGAGCTCAACATTAACATTATTAGGTAGATACCTTCTTTGGAGAGGTCAATCATGGGAGAATAGAAGGTTTTTGTATGCACAGGGATACAGCTAGGGTGTCAGGAGTGCATGGAAGGGAAGGACATAGGGAAGAGATAACTATGGGGAGGAAGTGGGAAGAGAGTTGTTGCACTGTGGGAAATTGCAGTTAATGCCATGAGACCAAGTATGTGTGAGCTGCTGTATGGAAAGTGAATGTACTCTGTAAACTTTCACCCAAATCACAATAAACATTAAAAAAATAATAATAAAAAATAAAAAAAAGAAGAGTTATAAAGCAAAGCTGTCACTTTGAGGACTGAGATGCACCTTACCCAAGCCATAATACTTAAATTTTTGAATATTTTATTGTGCTTTAGATGAAACTTTGCAGAGTGAATAAGTTTCCCTTTTAATAATTTATATATAGATTATATCTGACATGGATTACAATCCCTGCAATGTGTCAGCACTCTCCCCCTTTCCACCCTGGGTTTCCCATTTCTATTTATCCAGCTCTGCCCCTTCCTTCTCATCTTTCTTTGTGTCAGGTCTTGCCCATTTGGTATCATATACTTGATTATTCTAAGAAGCACATTTCTCATGGGTTTTATTGTTTGTTTTAGGGACTTGTCTAGTATTTTGCTGAAAGGAAATTTCAGGAGTCACTTCAGTTCTGATTTAGAATGGTATGTAGGGGCTATAGTCTCAGGGATTCCTCGTGTCTCTGTCAAACTAGTGAGTCTGATCTTTTTTGTGAATTTGAATTTTGTCCTACATTTTCTCTGTGCAGAGCCCTCTATTGTGATTCTGGTCAGTGCTGCTGGTGGTGGTAGCTGAGCATGAGCTAGTCTCTCTTGTGCCAGGCTAGTAGAGGCTGTGGTTCCTATAGTCCATTAGTTCTTTGGACTAATTGCCTCCTTGTGCCTTTGGTGTGGGAAAGAGATCTCTGATGGTATAGTGCCTAAGGCATTTGACTGTTAGTCAGAAGACTGGCAGTTCAAATCAACCAGCCACTTCTTGGAAAGAAGATTGGGCAACCTACTTCCATAGTGATATCTCCTCGGAGACCCAAGGAAGGGTTGGTATGAGTCAGATATGACTCAACATCAATGAGTTTGGTGTCTTCGGTTGTTTTCCCTCTGCTCCAGAGAGACGAGATCAATAGTTGTGTTGATTTCTTACAAGCTTTTAAGATCCTAGACAGCACTCACCATAGTAGAATGGAGAACATTTTCTTTATAAACTGTGTTATGTCAGTACACCTAAATGTCCCCTGAGAGTATGGTCCTCTGACCTCAGTCCCACTAAATAGGTCTTGGGATGTGTTTCATTATGTCTAGGAAGCTTCTATGACTACAGCCCCTGCATACTCTATTATGCATATATATGACTATACCAACACACAAATATGTATGTGAAAATACCCACAGCCACACCTATATTTGTAAGAAATGTACTCTTGTACTCTCTCATACAAATATTCAGCATATATATCTACCTAGGTATCTGCTTGTAAATTATTGTTTGTTTTTATTATTGTTTTAGGTTTGTATATGTTATAGTATTTTCTGTGGTTAATTTTTTTATTATTATTATTATTCCCAGTGTCTTCCTTTGCTTTGGTTAAGATGTGTTGACTTCCCTATATTGTGTACTGGTTTTCCCATCACCAAATTTAACTCAGCTACTATCTAGTTAAGGAGCTCTTGTAGCAAAGGTAAATACATTAGACTGCTAGCCAAAAGAGTCAAACCCAACAGCAGCTCTGCAGGAGAAAGATGTGGCAGATCTACAGCCTTGGAAATTCTCTGGGCATTTCTATCCTATAGGGTTGCTGTGTTAGATTGGGTTCTCTAGAGAAACACACACACACACACACACACAAAACCCAGCAAGGTATATATATATATATATAGAGAGAGAGAGAGAGAGATATTTATCTTAGGCAAATGTCTCACAAGCATATAGGAGCTGACAAGTCCAAGCTGCAAAGTCCGTCTCTGTAGGAGGTGGGGCTTGCAGCCGCCTTTTTTTCCGCAAGCACAGCGGAGCTGAGAGATTCAAGCTGGCATGCAGTATATTGGTTGTTGTTTCCAATAAAAGATGAATCCGAGATCTCCAGGGGAGCAGTGAGCCGCTCACTCAAGGAAGTCTGTAGTTCGGAATGCCGTTCTTCCAGATTGTCCTTGGAATATCATTGCAAGCAGGCCCCTAGGGAAACTCCCCTTGGGCAGACTGGCCACTCAGAACTCAGTCATCTGATCCCATCATGGGAACAACCACACAGAACTGGGGTCCAGCCAAGTTGACACACAGCTCCAACCATCACAGTTGCTATGAGTTGAAATGGACTCAATGAAAATGGATTTTTTTTGTTACTATCTAGTTAGTAATTTTCTATTCACTCACCTCCCTTTCCTGGTAACCATCAAAAATATGTTTTTCTCTGTCTGTAAACATTTTCTTGACTTTTTATAAAAAAGATGCATAGAGCTGACTGTAATGATGTGGATGGACTAAAGCATTCAGGACATCCGTTTGCTAATGTGGCATGATCCAAAATGGGAAAAAACAGCTGCAAACATCCATTAATAATCAGAACATAGAATGCACGAAGTATGAATCTAGAAAAATTGGAAGTTGTCAAAAATGAAATGGAATGCATGAAGATCAATATCCTAGGTATTGTTGTTGTTATGTGCCATCGAGTCAGACCCGACTCATAGCGACCCTTCCTTGGGTTTTCGAGACAGTATCACTACGGAAGTAGATTGCCCCATCTTCCTTCCAAGGAGTGGCTGGTGGGTTTGAACCGCCAGTCTTCTGGTTAGCAGTCAAGTGCTTTAGCCATTATGCTACCAGAGCTCCCATCCTAGGTATTAGTAAGCTGAAATGGACTGGTTTTGGCCATTTTGAATCAGACAACAGTATGATCTACTCTGATGGCAATGACAAATTGGCAAGGAATGACATGGCATTCATTGTCACAAAGAATGTTTCTAGATCTATCATCAAGAACAATGCTATCAATATAGGAAATATCCATATGCCTACAAGGAAGACCAGTTAATACTACTACTATTCAAATTTACACACCAACCAACCACCAAAGACAAAGTGGAAGAAATTGAAGATTTTTACCAACTTCTGCAGTCCGAAAATGACAAAACATGCAATCAAGATGTGTTCATTATTACTGGTAATTGGAATGGAAAAGTTGGAAACAAAGAAGAATCACCAGTAGTTGGAAAATATGGTCTTGGTGATAGAAATAACACTGAAGATCACATGACAGAATTTTGCAAGACCAATCACTTACTCATTGCAAATACATTTTTTCAACAATATGAACAACAGCTATATACAATGTGGACTTCACCAGATGGAGCACACAAGAATCAGATTGACTATATCTGTGGCAAGAAGAGATGAAGAAGCTCCATATCTACAGCCAAAACAAGGCCAGGAGCTGACTGTGGAGCACACCATCATCTGCTCATATCCAAGTTCAAACTGAAGCTGAAGATAATTAAAACAAGTCTAAGAGAGCCAAAATATGACCTTCATTGTATCCCTCCTGAATTTAGAGACCATATGAAGAATAGATTTGATGCATTGAACACTAATGACTGAAAACCAGAGGTATTGTGGGATGACAACAAGAACATTATCCATGAAGAAAGCAAAAGACCACTAAAAAGACAGGAACGGAAGAAAAGACCAAAATGGGTGTCAGAAGATACTTTGAAACTTGTCCTTGAATGGATAGTAGCTAAAGCAAATGGAAAAAAAAAAAAAAAAGACAAGATGAAAGAGCTGAACAGAAGATTTTAAAGAGCAACTCAAGAAGACAAAGTCAATTATTATAAAGAAATATGCAAAGACCTGGAGTTAGGCCACCAAAAGGGATAAACATGCTTGGCATTTCTCAAACTGAGAGAACTAAAGAAAAAATTTAAGGTTTGAGTTGCAATATTGAATGGTTCTATGAGCAAAATGTTAAATGATGCAGGAAACATCAAAAGAAGATGGAAGGAATACACAGAGTTACTGTGCCAAAAAGAATTGGTTGATGTTCATCCATTTCAGGAGGTGGCATATGATCAAGAATGGAGAGTATTGAAGGAAGAAGTCGAAGCTGCACTGAAGGAACTGGCAAAAAACAAGCCTCCAGGAATTGACAGAGTACCATTTGAGATGTTTCAACAAGTGGATGCCATGCTAGAGGCACTCACTTGTCCATGCCAAGAAATTTAGAAGACTGCTACCAGGCCAACTGACTGGAAGATATCCATGTTTATACCCATTCCAAAGAAAAGTGATCCCACAGAATGTGGATATTATCAAACAATATCATTATCACATGCAATTAAAACCTTGCTGAAGATAATTCAAAAATAGTTGCAGCAGTATATTGACAGAGAACTTCCAGAAATGCAGTATGGGTTCAGAACAGGACATGGAATGGGGTGTATCATTGCTGATGTCAGATGGATGTTAGCTGAAAGGAAAGAATACCAGAAAGATGTTTACTTGTGTTTTGTTGACTATGAAGAAACATTCAATTGTATGGATAACACTGAGAAGTATGGGAATTCCAAAACACTTAATTGTGCTCATGAGGAACTTGTACATAGACCAGTAGGATGGTGTTTGAACAGAACAAGGTGATACTGCATCATTTATGATACTGCATGTTTTAAAATCAGGAAGGGAGTGTATCAGAGTTGTATCCTTTCACCATACTTATTCAACTTGTAGGCTGAGCAAATACTCCAAAAAGATGGGCTATATGAAGAAGAATGCTGCATTAGGATTGGAGGAAGACTCATTAACAGCCTGCAATATGCAGACAACACACTTGCTTGCTGAGAGTGAAGATGACTTGAAGCATTTACTGATGAAGATTAAAGACGACAGTCTGCAGTATCGATTACACCTCAACACAAAGAAAATGATAATCCTCACAACTTGACCAATAAGCACCATCATGATAAATGGAGAAAAGATTGAAGTTGTCAAAGATTTCATGTTACTTGGTTCCACGATAAACACCAATGGGAGCAGTAGTCAAGAAATCAGACAATGTATTTCACTTTGAATATCTGCTGCAAAATCCCTCTTTAAAATGCTGAAGAGCAAAGATATGTCTTTGAAGACTAAGGTGCGCCTTACCAAAGCCATGGTATTTTCAATCGTCTCATATGCATGTGAGACCTGGTCAATGAATAAGGAAGACCGAAGAAGAGTTGATGCTTTTGAGTTGTGGTTGGTGAAGAATACTGAAAGTACCATGGACAGCTAAAAGTACTAACACATCTGTCCTGAAAGAAGTGCAGCCAGAATTCTCTGTGGAAGTGAGAATGGCCAGACTATGACCTATTTCAGTCATGTTGTCATAAGGAACCATTCCCTGGAGAAGGATATCATGCTTGGTAAAGTAGAGGGTCAATGGAAGAGGAAGGCCCTCAAGGAGATGGGTAAACACAGTGGCTGTAATGATATACTCAGGTATAACAAGGATTGTGAGGCTGTTTCATTCATACCTAGGGTCGTTTTGAGTTAGATGACACCTAACAACAACAACATTATTCCATTGTGTGTAAGCATCATAGTTTGTTCATCCATTCATCTGTTGATGAACAACTTAGGTTGTTTTCATACTTTTGATATTGTGAATAATGCTGCAATAGATGGCATCTGTCTGCTAACCAGAAGGCTGGTGGTTCAAACCCACTGGCAACTCCTTGAAAGGAAGGTTGGGCAATCTACTTCCATAGTGATACTGCCTTGGAAACCCAAGGAAGGGTTGCTATGAGTAGGATCCAACTCAATGGCAATGAGTTTGTTTTTGGTTTAGACAAAATGTGCATATGTCTATTTATATGAGGCCTCTTATTTTTTCTTGGATATAATCACAGGAGTGAGATTGCTGGATCATACGGTATTTATGTTTCTAGTTTTATAAGGAAACACTACATCACTTTCCATTGTGGTTTTACCATTTTACATTCCCACCAGCAGTGTATGAGTGTCCATTTTTGCTACATCACCAGCATTTTTTTTGTTGTTGTTTTTGATCATTGTCATTTTTGAAGCAGTGAAGCAGTAACTCATTGTAATTTTGATTTGCATCTCTAATGGTTAACGAACATGAAAAGCTTTTCATGTATTTGTTGTCTTCTGAATGTTCTCTTTGCTGAAGTTTATGTTCATGTCCTTTGCCCATTTTATACATGAATTGTTTGTCTTTTAGTTGAGTTGCTAAAGTTTACTATATATTTGAGATTAAATATTTATAAGATATATTACTGCCAAACATTTTAAGTTTTCTTTCTTTTACTTTCTTTCTTTCTTCCCTTTTTCCTTCCTCTTTTTTATAATTACTTTTACATTTAGTTTTATGATCCATTTTGAATTAAGTTTTACATATGGTGTGAGGAAGAGGTCAATTTATTTTCCAGTTCTATATATACATATCTATTTTTTCATACTTTTTGTAGAAAAACTCTTCCTTTTTCCATTAAATTGTTCTGATACTTTTATCATTAAAAAAAAAAAAAAAAAACCTCTCTGCCATCAAGTCATTTCTGACTCATAGTTCCCCCTACTGGGTTTCCAAGGCTGCAAATTTTTATGGAAGTAAATCGCCCCGGCTTCCTTCTGCAAAACAGCTCATTCATTGGAACCGCTGACCTTCTGGTTAGCAGTAAAATGCCTTATATCTTTCAAAATGTAGGTCTTCTTTAAGGTATCTCAGCAAGGACATTTAGTTCTTAGTTTAAAGTATTTATTTATAAATATATATTTTTTTATTTTTGTAAATATATTTGTTAAATGTATTTCTTAGTATTTTTTATTTGGTTTCTTTCTATGTTTATTATTTTCCTATTTGTTCTTTGATACTAACTCACTGCCATCGAGTTGGATCTCACTCATCATGACCCCTCCTTGTGTTTCTGAGGCAGTATCGCTATGGAAATAGATTGCCCCATTTTCCTTCCAAGGAAGGGCTGGTGGACTTGAACTGTCAGCCTTTTGGTTAGCAGTCAAATGCCTTAGGCACTACGCTGTTCTTTGATAGTAAGTAAAAATGCAATACTTTTATTATATCTGTTATATATCCACAACTTTGCTAAACTTCTTTAGTTCTATTTTTTTTTAATTTTAGCTTCTTGATAATTTAATATGTAAGCATAGATTACAGTATAGATTTATTTATTTATAGATAAGATTGAAAATATAGTCTTACTTATTATTTTTCAGTGTTTACGATTTTTATTTATTTTGTTGACTTAGTGGATTGTTAGAAATCTATACAGTCATTAATAAAAGGGTTAGACTGGACATTATTGCCTTCTTCTTAATCATTTTCACAAATAAGTATTTCTTAGCTCTAGGTCTTTTGTAAATGATCAATAATGATGAAAGAATTTCTATATTTTCCAGTTTTCTGTAAATATTTTTTGTAAGCAATGGGTGTTGATATATTGTAAATGTTTTTGTTGCATTTACTGAGGTAATTTTTTTCTTTGTAATTTTGTTGATATTATAAGCAACATTGTTTATTTTTTAAAATGTTAAACTGTCCTTGCATTTCTGACATGAAACTTTCCTGTCATGATGAATTTTCCTTCTTATATAATACCTGATTTTTTTTCTAACATTTTCTAAAGTTTTTATACAATTTCATGAGAAATATTGGTCTGTAGTTCTCTTTTGTTTTGAGGTATTTGTTAGTTTTTGGTAACAGTGTTATACTAGCCTCATACACAAGTTGGGAAGTTGGGGCATTGTCCTAGTTAAGGTTGTGTGTCAAATTTGGTCAGCTGTAGTTTTGAGTGGTTTGGCAGCTGGATGTAATTATTACCTATTATGTGATGGGAATCATCTCCATGGTGGAATCTGCTGTGAGCAGGCTAGTAGTTGCCTTTGGAGTGTGGTCTGCTTCCAGCATGTAAGGAAAAGCTTTCAGAAAGCTATCTAGATGTTTGGCATTTGGCCGAGTCTTGGTCTGCTCGGTTGCCTGCTGATTTGGGGATTGTTCCTGCACTTGAACCTGTGATCTGCCATTTTTCCTACCGATCTTGGGATTGTACCATTTACCTGTCAATCTTGGGTTCATCAGCCTGAGCATCCAGCAGCTGCATGAGTCAGAAAAAGCCTCCAGCTCAAGTGGGCCTGGAACAGGAGGGAGAGCTGAAGCCCTTTGTGGGGACTTCACTCAGCCCCTAGAGCCAGCACTTTGAACTCAGCCTTTCTTACGCTGTAAGAATGGAGCTCTGGTGGCATAATGCCTAAGGAATTTGACTGCTAACCAGGAAGCTTGTGGTTCAAACCCACCAGCCACTCCTCGCAAGGAAGATTGGACAATCTAATTCTGTAGTAATACCATCTTGGAAACGCATGGAGGGGTTGCTTTGAGTTGGATCTGACTAACGACAATGAGCTTGGTTTTGAGTTAAGCTCTAAGAAATAAATTCCTCTTTGTTAAAGCCATCCACTTGTGGTATTTCTGTTATAGCAGCACTACAGAATCAAGACAGACAAGTTTCCTTCACTATTTTCTGAAATAATTCACTTTGTATAACTTAGGTTTTATTTTTTAAAATAAATATTTGGTAGAGTTCAATAATGAATAAAACTGGATTTAGAGGTTTGCTTGTTTAAAGGAACCTGGTTTACACATTCATTTTTAAAACTGTTAGAGAGCAATTCATGTTATCTATATTTTCTCTAGTGAATTTTGGTAGTTTACTTCTTTCAAGTATTCTTTTTTTTTTACTTTACCTAAATTATCAAATTTATTGGAAGAATATTTCCTTTTATTCTGTTCATTTTCAGTAAGATCTGTAGTGAGTTTTCTTCTTTCATTCCTGAAATTGCTAATATAAGCTATATTATTGATTATATTATATAATAATATATAAAATAATATTATATAATTGTTGTTGTTGTTGTTGTTATGTGCTGTCGAGTCGGACCTGACTCATAGCAACCCCTTCATGGGTTTCTGAGGCTGTATCGCTATGGAAGTAGATTGCCCCATCTTCCTTCCAAGTAGTGGCTGGTGGGTTTGAACTGCCAGCCCTCTGGTTAGCAGTCAAGTGCCTCAGGCACTATGCTACCAGAGCTC
>NW_006921790.1:1657305-1659210 GCF_000298275.1 Orycteropus afer afer
TCTGTGTGTGTGTATAAGTTTACCAATTTCATTTATCTGTTGTAAGAGTTTTCCATTTTATTTCTTATTATTGTATTGATTTCTTTCCTTCTACTTAAAAAACAAGTAACCTTTGAGCTTATTCTGGCTCATGGTAATCACATATGCTTCAGACTAGAACTGTCCTTATGGTTTTGAATGGCTGTCAACTTTTGAAAGTAAATTACTAGACTTTTCTTCTGAGTTTCCTCTGAGAGTATTTGAATCATCAACATTTTGGTTAGAAGCCAATGGCTTAACCATTTGTACAACCCAGGGATTTTGGGGGGTTTAATATGGGATTTAATATGCTTGAATTTCTCTAGCATCTTAAAATGAAACACAGGTTGTTGATTTTAAACATTTTTTCTCTTATACTCTAAGTGTTACAGCATCATTTCACAAAAATGATATGTTGCACTTTACCATTATTTCATTAGAAATATGTCTGAAAAATGTTTTAGTACTTTCTTTTTCACATGTGCTGTTTAAATGTGTCTACCTTTTAAAAATGATTGTTAGTATTTTATTTTAGTTTTAATATTGTATAAGAATATACTCTGAAAAATTCTATCTTTTCACCTTTAGTGATACTTGTTTTATGGTTTAATCAATGGTCACTCTGTAGTGTTTCATTCATATTTTAAAACAATACATATTCTACTGTCATTGGGAGAATTTTATAATAGTCAATTAATTGTTTATGATGTTCAAATTGTGAATATCATAATTAATTTTTGGTCTCATTCAATCAATTACCAAGAGTTTTAAAGGGATTCTCTAAATATGATTTTAGATTGGCTTATTTCTTTCTTTTTAATTTTGTCATCTTTTGCTTTATATATTTTGAAATCTGTTACTATGCACATTCATACTTATAATAATTTCTTCATGGATTACTCATTTTTCATTTGGAAATAATTTTCATTTCTGTTAAAACTATCTGTGATGGCTAATTTTTGTGTCCCTAGGCTGTAACTTTCACAAATATCTCTTAGCCTTTGCTTTTCCTTCCTAAGAAGAAGATAGGAAGGGTAATGGTGGCTGGAGTTGTGTAGCTGCCCTTCTGAATAAGTGAGTAAGGCTTTGGCAAAATATTAATTTTTGATGGACACTAGATCTTTGTTATAAAGAACACACTAGATATGTTGCAAAATAATGTCACTTTTATTTCTGCCACAGACTGGAGGTGATCCCCTCCTCAACTCCACACCACCCTTTGGCTCTTTCTCATGAAAACCTGATTGGTTTCTTAAATTTGAATTCCATAAAAGTGTAGCTGGTTTCCTAAATCTTTGGCTTCTAGAGTTATCTCGTGCTCAAGCTAGTCAACATCTATCTTCCAGTAATTTCTTAAAATTGTTGTTGTTAAGTGCCATTGAGTTGTTTCTGACTCCTAGTGATCCTATGCACAGAAGAATGAAACACCATCCAGTCCTGAGTCAGCTCGTGATTTTTGCTACACTTGAGCCCATCACCACCTCCACCATGTCGATCCACCTCTTTGAGGGCCTTCTCCTCTTTCATTGACCCTCCACCTTACCAAGTATGACATCCTTCTCCAGGGAACAGTCCCTTCTGAGAACATGACCAAAGTAGATGAGACAAAGTATGGCCATTCTCACCTCCAAGGAGCATTCTGGCTGCACTTCCTCTAGGACGGACCTATTAATTCCTTTAGCAGTCCATGGTACTTTCAGCATTCTTTGCCAACACTACAGCTCAAAAACATCAACCCATATAAACATACACACACACACACACACACACACATATGAAGGAAGATCGGGCAATCTATTTTGGTAGTGATACTGCCTTGGAAACCCAAGGAGGGCTTGTTATGAGTCAGATCCAACTCTATGGCAGTGAGTTTGGTATATATATATA
>NW_006921790.1:1661440-1661835 GCF_000298275.1 Orycteropus afer afer
TATGCATGTGAGAGCTGGACAATGAATAAGGAAGACCGAAAAAGAGTTGCTGCTTTTGAGTTGTGTTGCTGGTGGAGAATGCTGAAAGTACCATGGACTGCTAAGAAGTAACAGATCTGTCCTGGAGGAAGTGCAGCCAGAATGTTTCTTGGAAACAAGAATGGCCAGACTTTGTCTCACCTATTTTGATCATGTTGTAAGAAGGGACCATTCCCTGGAGAAGGATGTCGTGCTTGGTAGGGTGGAGGGTTGACGAAAGAGGGAGAGGCCTTCAATGAGATGGATTGACACAGTGGCTGCGATGATGAGCTCAATTATAGCAGGGATCATGGAGCTGGTGCAGTATCAGGCAGTGTTTTGCTTTGCTGTGCACGGGGTCACTATGAGTTGGAAAT
>NW_006921790.1:1661981-1705568 GCF_000298275.1 Orycteropus afer afer
ATGTATATGTGAATGGGTATATAATTATTACTCTTGTTAGGTACTATTAAGTCAGCTCCTACGTAGCAAATATATGTGCATTAAAAAGAAATGCTGCCCAGTCCTGAGTCATCCTCACAATCTTTGCTATGCTTGAGCCCATCATAGCAGCCACTGTGTCAATCCATCTTGTTGAGGGTATTCCCATTTTTCTCTGACCCTCCATGTTACTAGGCATGATATCCTTCTCCAGAGAATGGTACCTTCTGACCAAAGTAGCTGAAATATAGTCCGGCCATTCTTGCTTCCAAGGTACATTCCAGCTGCACTTCTTCCAGGACAGATTTGTTCATTCTTCTGGAAGTCCATGGTATTTTCAGTATTCTTCACCAACATCACAATTCAAAGGCATCAATTCTTATTTGATCTTCCCTAACTATTGTGAAGCTTTTACATGCATATGAGGTGATAGATAATACTGCGACTTGGGTTAGGCACAGTTTAGTCTTCAAAGTAACAACTTTGCTTCTTAGCACTGTAAAGAAGTATTTAGCAACAGTGCACTATGACATGTGATTTCTTGACTGCTGCTTCCATGAGGGTTGAGTGTGGATCCAAGTGAAATGAAATTCCTGACAACTCTGACCTTTTCTCCATTCATTACAATGTTGCTTATTGGTGCAGTTGTGAGGATTTTTCTTCAGTTGTGATGTAATCCACACTCAAGTCTGTAGTCTTTGATCTTCATCAGTAAGTGCTCAAGCCATCTTTATCTTCAGCAAACAAGGTTGTGTCATTGCAGGTTGTTAATGAGTCTTTCTCCAATCCTGATGCTGTGTTCTTGTTCATCGAGTCCAGTTTCTTCAATTATTTGCTCAGCATAAAGATTGAATGAGTTTGGTGCAAGGATAAAATCCTGACCCACATCCTTCCTGATTTTAAATCATGCAGAATTCCTTTGTTTTGTTCAAATAAGGTTTGAACAGGTTCCTCATGATCACAATGAAGTGTTACGGAATTCCCATTCTTTGCAATGTAATCCATAATTTGTTATGATCCATACAGTAAAATGCTTCTCCATAGTCAATAAATCATAGGTAAACATCTTTCTGGTATTCTTTGCATTCACCCAACTTCCATCTGGCATCAGCAATGATATACTGAATTCTATGTCCTCTTCTGAAAGCAGCTTGAATTTCTGGAAGTTTCCTGTCAATATACTGCTGCAAAGTTTTTGAATTATCTTTAGCAAAATTGTACTTACATATAATATTAATGATATTGTTTGACAATTTCCACATTCTGTTGGATTACCTTTCTTTGGCATAGGCACAAGTATGGATCTCTTCCAGTCAGTTGGTTAGGTATCTGTCTTCCAAATTTCTTGGGATAGATGAATGAACACCTCCAGCACTGCATACATTTGTTGAGACATCTCAATAGGTATTCCATCAATTCCTGGGACTTTTTATTCACAAATTCCTTTAGTGAAGCTTGGACTTCATTCAATAACACTGCTTTTTGATCATATGCTACATCTGAAATAGTGGAACTTCCATAATTTTTTTTTTTTAGTAGAGTAGCTGCATCACTCAATATTTTGCCAATAGAACCTAACTAAACCTAACTCATTGCCATCAAGTCAGATCCAGCTCATAGCAGGCCCTTCTTGGGTTTTCAAGGTGGTATCACTCTGGAAGTAGATTTCCAATCTTCCTTCCAAGGAGTGGCTGGTGGGTTTCAACTGCCAGCTGTCTGGTTAGCAGTCAAATGCCCTAGGCAGTATGCCACCAGAGCTTCTCAGAGTTCTTCAGTCTCGTAACTCAAGTCTTGAATTTTTCCTTCCATTCTTTCAGCTTGAGAAACATGGAGTGTGCTTTTTCCTGTAGTTACCTCTTAATTATCTTCAGAAAATTTTACTTGTGTGTGATATTAATGATGTTATTCAATAATTCTCACATTTTATTGGATCTCCTTTCTTTGAATGGGCACATATATGGATCTCTTCCAGTAGGTGGGCCAGGTAAGTGTCTTCCAAATTTCTTGTCATAAGTAAGTGAGTGTTTGCAGCATTGCATCTGTTTGTTCGGATATCTAATTTGGTCAATTGTATTCTGTCAGTGCCTCCTGGTTTTTTGCCAATCCCTACAGTGCAGCTGAAATATCTTCCTTCAATCTCGTCAGGTCTTGATCATTTGCTACTTCTTGGAATTTTTGAATATTGACTAGTTCTTTTTGGTACAGTTTCTCTGCACATTCCTTCCATCTTCTTTTGATATTTTCTGCATCTTTTAGTATTTCGCCCATAAAATCCTTCACTATTACAACTTAAGCCTTGATTTTTTCTGAACTTTCAGCTTTAGAAATGCTGAGTATGTTCTATTTGCCCTTTTGGTTTCCTAACTCCAGATCTTTGCACATTCCATTATAACACTTTACTTTGTCTTCTGGAGCCAGCCTTTGAAATTTTCCATTCAACTCTTTTACTTCATTATTTCTTCTGTTTCCATTTGCTGCTCTGCACTGAAGAGCAAGTTTCAGAGTCTCTTCTGATATCCAATTTGATCCTTTCTTTCCTATTTTTCAGTATTCTTTCACTTTCTTTATGTATGATGTCCTTGATGTCATCCCTCAACTTGTTCTTCAGTCATTAGTGTTCAGTGCATTAAATGTTTTTTTGAGATGGTCTACATCATTCAGGTGGGATATACTCAAGGTTGTACATTGACTCAGGTTGAATTGTTTTAATTTTCTTCAGCTTCAACTTGAAATTTCATATGAGCAATTGACAGTCTATCCTGCAGTCTGCTTCTGGCTTTGTTCAGGCTAATGATGGAACTTCTCCATTGTCTCTTTCCTGTGTATTCCATCTGGCAAGGCACACTTTTTTTGTCATTAATTATTTTGTTGAATAAAGGTATTTTCAATGAATAAGTTGTTGATATTACAAAATTCTGTCATGTAATTTCCAGTGTTATTTTTTTCACCAGGGCCATATTTTCCAATTACCAATCTATTTTTTTTTCCCCCTAAGTTTCACATTCCAATCAACAGTGATTATCAGTATTTCTTGATTATATGTTTGATCAATTTCAGACTGCAGAAGTTGGTAAATATCTTCAAACTCTTCATCTTTGGCATTAGTGATTGGTCAGTAAATTTGAATAATAGTCATATTAACTGGTCTTCTTTGAAGTCATATGTATATTTCCCTGCCACTGACAGCGTTATACATCAAGATAGATTTGGGAATGTTTTATTTGACAATGAATATAATAGCTTTCCTCTTCAATTCATCATTTCTTTCATAGTGCCCATATGATTGTTCATTTTAAAATATCCAATTCTTGTCCATTTCAGCTCACCAATGCCTAGGATATCTATCTTCAAGCATTTCATTACATTATTGACAACCCCCACTTTCCTAGGTTCATACTTCATATGTTCCATTTTCCAATTATTAATGGATGTTTTCAGCTGGTTCCTTCTTATGAGTCACACGATATCATTACATTTAGATACTAAGAGATTTACTCCATTCATGTCATTGAGGTTGATGCTGCTTTGCTGAGATAGCTCTCACTTGTCTTATTTTGAGTGTTTGCAACCTGAGGGCCTCATTTTATGGCACAGTATCAGACAATTTTTCACTGCTATTCATGTTTTCACAGGCTATCATTTATTTGTTTGTTTGTTTATTTAATAGATTGCAAGGTCCTTCTTCTTTGTCTTTCTTAGTCTGAAAGCTCTGCTAAAACCTGTCCAAAATGAATGATCTTGCTGGTATTTAAAATACCACAATAATGGCTTCTGTCATCACAGCAACACCAAATCCACCATACTAGGACAATCTGACAGGAGAGTTGTGGGGTGTGATGAGAGATCCTAATTTAGAATGAGGAATTGACTATGTGATGTTTCAATATTCCATATTGTCAAATGAATGTGATTTTTTGAATTTAAGGACTCTAATAATTTATTGAGTAGAACATCCTTAATTCTGACTGTTACCCTATATGACCTCATATTACTGTTGTCAAAACTTTCTTATTATCTCAAGTCGTCTTCTGACAGTAGGTGGGTACTTTTTATTTGGAATTAAATATGACCTAAGAAGATCAGTCAGAATCCATCTCTTAAACTCCATAAGCTTATTTTATCTAAAAGCTCATCATAACCTGATTCTAAACCCTTGTTCTCAGCTTCGTCTTTGGGATATATGGAATTTGTTTTTCATATGGCTTATGCACACAATCCTAAAGTGGAATAATGGAGTCAATCCATTGAAATATGCTGTTCATCAAATACCTTAAATGTACTTTACCTTCTTTAAATGTGTAGCTAAATATTTAAATATTTAGTTAATCATTTTGCTAAATTTTGCATTGTTAATTTTTTTTTTGAGTTCACAATATCATATTAATGGAAACTCTGTAAGAAAGGAATTCCATGTCTACAATCTCAGAATGGATATTCTTGAGGAAAGTGTAAGAAAATTACCATGTTCAGCTGTGTTGTGGATATGATTTCAATAAGTGATTCTGTGAGGAAAGAATTTTATAAAGGGTGAAATTATAAAAATTGCTTCTGTTCTGCTAACCATAAAAATAGGGATCCCAGATGTTCTTTAAATTGCTTGCTAATGATAAGAGTCACATATCAAATAATATCAGGTTAGTTAGACAGTAAAAGCAAGAAGTTGTGCATTCTAAATATTTTGGTAACATAAAATTTACAATTGTTATCTGTGGAAATATTTAACCCCAGCATGTTTCTGGATTAAACCACTCTTGACTCAACTTGGCTTTGTGGCATTTCCAAGCTAGGCATGTCACATCTATCCCACTGAAGTCACAGATGAGCAGATAAAGCTGTATAAGCAGGTTGTTGAAAACCCAATAATTTCTCCCAGTTTTGTGATGTCTGAAAGAATGAAATAGTAAATTCTTCAACAGATACCAAACAGGACTGCATTAAGATATGTGAGGACTCTACACAATGATAATCTATGGTACCCCTTCTCAATTTATTCATACATTCAAATGAATATGTGTGTGTTTGAGAGAGAGAGAAAGATTTCTCTCTATCTATATGTATATGTTTGTGTGTGTGTCTTAGCTATCATATAACTTCTTTTTAAAAATAACTATAATATTAGCATTTGAGTGCAAAAATGGTGTATGTCATTTTAGCAGAAAGAGATGAACTAGATTATGAAATTTTAGTAGATGTAAGTTAGTAGTATTTTTATTATATATCACATTTTGTTGTTGTTGTTGCTATGTGCCGTCGAGTCAGACCCGACTCATAGCGACCCCTCCTTGGGTTCCCGAGGCAGTATCACTTCTGAAGTAGATTGCCTCATCTGCCTTCCGAGAAGTGGCTGG
The DNA here is from genome assembly GCF_000298275.1 of Orycteropus afer afer. Taxonomy (NCBI): domain Eukaryota; kingdom Metazoa; phylum Chordata; class Mammalia; order Tubulidentata; family Orycteropodidae; genus Orycteropus; species Orycteropus afer. Next base: position 1,667,348 of record NW_006921790.1, read on the forward strand.
CAGGTTTGAACTGCCAGTCTTCTGGTTAGCAGTCAAGTGCCTTAGGCACTGTGTTGGATTGGGTTCCTAGAGAAACACAAAAACCAGCAAAGTGTATATATATATTTATAGAGAGAGAAAGAGAGAGAGAGAGAGATTTATCTTAGGTAAATGGCTCACAAGCGTGTAGAAGCCAACAAGTTCAAGCTGAAAAGTTTGTCTCTGGAGGAGATGAGGCCTGGAGCCGCCTGGTTCCCGTAAGCACAACAGAGCCGAGAGAATCAAGCTGGCACGCAGCATGCTGGTTCCTGTTCCCAATAAAGGATGAATCCGAAACCTTCAGGGTGAGCGGTGAGCCGCTCACTCAAGGAAGCATATAGTCTAGTCTGGAATGCCATTCTTCCAGCTTGTCCTTGGAATAGCATTGCAAGCAGGCCACACCCCTGGGGAAACTCCCCTTGGGCAGACCGGCTGCTCAGAACTCAGTCATCTGATCCCATCATGGGAACCACCACTCACAACTGGAGTCCAGCCAAGTTGACACATCTTCAACTATCACAGGCACTATGCTACCAGAGCTCCCATATCACATTTTACAAAAGGAATATGACATATATTCTACAGCAAAGAAACTGAGTCAATGAATTTAATTGTTTCAACAGTCAACATAAAATTTTGTTGATCTCCCAGAATGAAAAATTGACTTTCAACAATTTTGCTCTAAACGGCACATACTTCAGTTTTATGTTTGTTTTGAGATAACTGCTATAATTATAAATTAACAAACTAGTTATTTGTTAATTAGTATCAAACACTGTATGCCATGTAACAGAAAATGAAAATGAAATAATGAAAATCACATGACACATGAATTAAACCATTTTGACAAATGAATATTAATATTTCCAGTATTTCTTTATATTTCTTTATAGGACATAAATGCTATAAAGTTCAAGAGTAACTTGATTGTATGCATTTCAATGACTAACTTATTTGAGTTTCTTCACTTTTGTGGATCCTTTGGACATGAGTTCTCATTGATTTTTACCAGAACATGTGCAAGGGCATACCCTTATTTGTATCATGTCAAAGGGCGTTGATAGCACTCCTGCGTAGAGTTGCTGGATCAACAGACATGAATGTATAAGATGGCTCTCTCAAAATGGATCAGAGACCTGTTATCTATTGACATAATCTGTTTTTGCCCAATAATCACTCATGTTGGATCCAGGTTCATGTTGGGTGAATAACAATATAGCCCACCCACACCTCTTGTTTATTAGAAAGAAATAATATACTCCCAAGAGGACCTCTGATATAAGGAGTTTCAATTACATGTGAGGGAACTTTAAGAAACAGATGTCATTGAAGGTGTTGAAATAGTAGAGGCCTCAAAGCTTAAACAAGTTTGTCAGTGGGTGCCTTTATGAATTTTTTTTTCCTGACAGCACACTCTCACATGCTAGAGCTGGTATCAATTTCATTTGGTGCCCTGCCAATTCATTTCCACTGTGGCACTTGCTTTTCCTTGTGTCTTGTCCTCTATGGGTCTTTGCTTTGGACAACTGGTGCCCCTGTTTTGTTGATGCCCTAAGAACATGCTTATTTTGTTTGTTACGTAATTTGTTTCCTGATAGTAAATGATGGCATATAGATTTGAAAATTGATCTTGATATTCCATGCTATAATAGATTAATAGTTTTTGCCAACAAGAGTAATGGTGTTACTCTACCAGGCACAATATTATACACATTTTCACTTGTAATTTGACATTTCCAGAAAAATAGATATGTTCACCTATCGATGACTCAGTATTCACAATGTCAAAGTTGTATTGGACCTCTGAAACTGTTATATTCCACCCTTTTATAGACAAATAATTATATCTATGATGATTAATCACAATAATAGGTGATATTTATAGAATATTTACTATTTTCCAGCTTATTTGGTAACATTTAAACCCACTTCCATTGAGCTGAGTCTCACTCATAATGACCCTATAGACGGACTAGAACTCCCCCATAGAGTTTCCAGATTATAAATCTTTACAGAATAGGACTGCCTCATCTTTCTTCTGCTGCTAACATTTAGATGTCCTTAAAGCAACCATTTGAAATATATCCTGTTACTACTCTCACTTTGTAAATGAGGAAATGAAAATACCAAGAGGATAAATAGCTTACCCATTTCACAGTCCTGGAGGTGACCTGAGCCAGGACACACACACAGGCATCTGATCTACAAATTGGAGATTATAGCAGTTACTGTGGACTGCCTCCCATTTTATTTTTTATGGAGCCTAAAAATATAGAATGGTAACATCTTTTTTCATTAAAGAAAAATAAACAATAGCCTTGTTTCCTTCTCTGACCCAGACCTATTTCCAGTGTACAAACAGATCAAATATTTAAATGTCAGTCCCAAGTTCTGAAGTCCACCTATTAATAAGTAGTTGAGTAAAAAATAAACGTGTTTCCAGTGCATACTTGTGTATTCCTTAGCCCTAGTGTAATGCATTTCATGTTTATAATTATTTCTTTTCACACTTCTATTTTCTCATATGATATTTGCTTATCCAACAAGGATACTAGAGTCCTAGAAGAAAGAAGTCTATCTCAACTTCTCACTTCAATTGCCTGCAGTTTTTCCATCTTACTTTGCCTTCCCTTATGTAGGCTTTATAGATGGAAGCTTGGCAGTTTTTCTATGTCCTTTGGGTCAAATTATTATTTTGAAAAGATTTTCAAAGTCTCTTTTAAGAAAAGAGAGCATTTTATAAGTCCCATATCTATTGAAAAATCCACTTTAACTTTAATCACTCCCTATAAAAATTTTAATGACCATACATCAGCAGAGCTTTAGGAGAGTTATTAAAACTGTGTCATGAATAATCCCCAAAGTCCTTTCTACTTCCTGAGAGCCAGTGATGGTAACAGATAATAATAATTTAACACATCTCCCAGTATTAGCTGCCTCAGTAAGAAGCCATTCCATTTGGCATGCTATCACTTCTTTAATCACACTTCGGAGAAAACCACACAGATTCAGTTCCATGTCATGCTGTCCAATTAAACTAAGTAAACTACAGTGGGTCAAATTTGTAAGATAACAGGTGAGCAATTTTCGTTGTTTTATGAATTCTACTAAATAACTCACTCGAGTTTCTGGGAGTGATTAAATAAAATAAAACTCAATATGTGTCATTCTGCTTGTGTTGTGATATCTTAATTTCTACAACTAAAACACTGTAACTTAATTATATATACATGCATACACACACACACACACACGCATATATATATATGCATGTGTGTGTGTGTGTGTATATATATATATATATATATATATATATATATATCATGGTTTTTAAGCACTGCAAACTATGATTTTTCTCTGTGTTAACTTCTGTTCCACAACACTTTGTAATTTAAATTACTTGTATAGACCATAAAATCTTGATAAAAATTCTGTCTTTTTTTTTTTTTACAATTTTCTAACATTTATATCTTTGGAATTCAAATTCTTTTGAAACAAACATATGGTTCTGAAGAGTAAATTGAATTTGATTACAATAAAGAAAGGAAATATTTTAAAATGGAAAGAAATAAAACACAGAAGATCCAATGCTGATGGTGACTCCTGGACTTGTACAAGTATTGACATATCCTATTAAATAAGTCTGGATGCAACTTTCTTCCTTTTATGATTTTTTTTTTTTTTTTTTAAGTAGAGACTCAGGGTCACTATAATGGATAACTTGTGCTCACTTAACCTTGGGCTGTGAAACTTATGGACAGAATTTTCTTTCCCGCTCCATCTCTAATGTTGAATTACTCTGGATAGTTGGGTAAAGAGCATATAGTAGGCATATGAGTGTTCATCTATATCTGGTAAGATGTGTCTTACTAGTTTTTGCATCTCCCCAGCTTCTGTGTACTCTGTGCTCTTGCATCCTTGAAGCTGTTATGTTCACAGAACATAAAAAGGGCCTGTAAGTTTGCATCCCTCTGGAACTGTCCTTACCCAGTGATTGGTATAGGAGTATGAAAGTCCAGATGTTTTACTTTCAATTAATATAAATTTTGAGGTGCAATATATACTCAAGAGTATTATCTCAAGATCTGATTAAAACTATAGTCTATGAGGATTTGTCTGAGATCATATCCTCTCTTGAGTCTCCTGACACCCTTTTCTTTCCTGCTTCCTCAATTCCCTTCTCGATTTCTACTGGCAACACTTAATAAATCAGTTGCATTTGAGTTCTGCTCTGGAGAACTCTGCCTGAGATATTAATTAATCTCTAATTATCATAATTACCTCCAATAATAAATAAATAAGGTGATGCTTCCTCAAATTTACTTCTTCATGCAATCTACCACCATTACAGCCACCAGTTGTCATTGAGTCAACATAGACTCAAGGTGACCCCATGTGTGTCAGAGTATAATTGTGTTCCATAGAGTTTTCAATAGCTATTTTTTTGGTAGTAGATCACTAGGCTTTTCTTCTGAGGCACCTCTGGTGGCCTTGAACTTGTGATCTTTTGGTTATCAGCCACATACATTAACTATTTGGACCACCCAGGAGGACTCCTTTCAGGGAATAGCAGAAAGCAGTTATTGCTGTTTAAAGGAAGGTCCTCTGAAAAAATAAATGAACAAAGGATAGTATCTAATATTGAAAAAGGAATTTCAGAACCACATGTGTTTGAGTTAAAAATGGTGACGTTAGCAATCACATATTGTAACTCTTTAATTTTGTGAACAATTTTCTAATGTTAAGACAACGACTTGCCCAAAGTCACAGTTCTAATAAGGCACAATTTTGAAACTCAAACATGAGTCTTCTGAATCTAAGGCCACCCCTTTCTCTATAATTTGCTTTATGGACAATCAGAAAATCAGATTATCTTAGGATAAAACTCGTAATCATAATAGTTTCAAAAGGAATTCTTATATCCTGATATTATTACTTCCATACATGGCTGAATGAAGATACACAATGTTTCAGCTTTATTACACAGGTGTATACACTAGTTGGGCATAGAGGTCTGTAAGGTTCAGAACAAAAGTAACTTACAGTTTCTGTGTCTTACTACTGAGTTGGATGTTCTGCTTTATTTTGGTCACTAACACTTGTTCAATAGCTATGTAATTTATCCTTAATGTAAGGAAATATTTTATTTTAGTAACGAGAAATAACCTCCACTTTTCAGAAATTAGTAAATTTGTTATCTTATAGTAAGTTATTTAATGTCTTCTTTAAAGAAGTGAAAGTGCCATTTTTCAACTTTTTCGTGTTCATGTTCTTTCCAAGCCCCTTATGTGGTAATTGAAAGTGAGATAGACACAAAATTTTTTTTGTCCGCAATAAACATTTTTGAAGATTTTTTTTATCTCCACTTGCCCGCTGCTATCACACAGTAACTTCTGTAGGTAGGCCTCATTTAAAAAAAGACTTATGATTGTAAAATCATAATGCAATACCTAACTGGTTATTTTTTAATACAGTTGGTGATGTAAAAACTTGGTCCAGAATGATTTTTCCATTTAGCATTCACTCTGCATGCAGTCTCCAGTGCAATGCACAGAGACATAGTTATTGCCAAAACAATATACTTTTCTAGTCATACTTAAACTGTGTCTCATTTATTGCTACCTGATTGATGAAGTAAGCTTAATGACTCTCTATCATTTTTATATTTCTGCCAATTTTCTGAAATTCAGTTGGAATTGGTGTAAGCCCTTCTACTGGAAGCAGTAATTATTTATTAGATATATACAATGCCTATTGAAAGTCACATAAATTGGTCTATTGATGCACATTTTTTACTCTTACTGTTAAAGATATCTTCATGATACAAAGACATAAAGGGTGAAAGAGAATAATGAATTCAGAATTTCTGTCTGACAGGGACATTAGACCATGTGTAATCTACATTTGACCAAGGTTATACCATTACTTAGAGGGAAATTAAGGACATGACTTCCAGGAGATGATATTATAGCCATATTTTTCCTCAAAGAATTTAAAATTCTGGTTAAAGCTATTTCAATGGGTGCTAATTGGGTGGTCTTAGGAGCTCTTGTAGCATAGTGCCTAAGGCACTTGACTGCTAACCAGAAGGCTGGCAGTTCAAACCCACCAGCCACTCCTCAGAAGAAAGGTTGGGCAATCCTACTTCTGCAGTGATACTGCCTGGGAAACCCAAGGAGGGGTCGCTATGAGTTGGGGTCGACTCGACAGCACATAACAACAACAACAACATAAACTCAGGTTAGAATATATTTTACCAACATGTAGTAAACACATGAACTATAACAGATTTCTTTAATTATTCTTTGATCCCTCATATGTGTTTGCTATACTTTATACTTGAACATAAACTATATTCATATTTATTTTCATAACAAGAAAAATAAAATAGACATAACACTGTAATTGTAATATGTAGAGAAACTGAATTATCAGGTGGAAATTTACTATGATGGCATTTATGTATATTTCTTGCTAAAGTATTGAAAAAAATTACTGGCAGAATGGAGAAACTCCTTTATTTATTCCCGAGCCATCATTAGCTGCCTAAACATTGTTAATCTACAATGTTTTAGTAAGCCAAAGAATGTAAACTCTTACCACTAGGTCTAGGGCTATTGCCCACAGCAGCTCACCATTAAAAAATAAATAAATAAATAGATAACTGAATTCTTGTACTTAAGTTACTTTACTCATATATCTATTTTTGTTTATTTTTTATGTAGTGAAAATAAGTTGCTTTTTCCACCTTTATATCTAGTCTCTCAGGAAGTAGAAACTTCCAGGCAACTTAGGGGCACTGAGTCTTCAAACCACTCCAAGGCTCACACAGATTCAAAGAGATAAATAAATTCTGCCTCTTGATATGGGTATGGAAGAGTCACATGATAAAAAAGCATGTGGACTGGGAAAATATATTCCACTGTAACTCAAAAGAAAAATAAAGGTAGGTACTTGTCAAAGTGCTGTGTAAGGATTCTGCAATCAGTTCTTGGACTTAGCAAACACTAAATACTTATTAGGTATTATTATTGTTATTAACATTTTTTTTCTTCTTATAATAAGATTGAGATTTAAAATGCATAATACATATTCTAATATATCATACTTTTATTGTAAGCAGAGAAGAAAACTGTAGTTGGTGCGTGTCCAACCACATGATGCCAGTGTAGTACCTTGCCACTTGCCCCTATACTCCACTTACCTAGGCCTTTTTAGGAATGAAAAAAAAAAAAAAAAAACACTATATATAATATATATACTTATATACACATATGTCTATTGGTGAAAAAATGAATAAACAAAATGAAGTTTACATTCCAGTTGAGTGAGCAGATGGTAAACATATGAAAGTTATAATTTTTGATAATGAAAATTACTGTGAGGAAAAGCAAACAGGGTACTGTCAATCAAATGACTGGATGGTCCATGGAGAACTCTCTGAAGATGTAACTTTTAAGGGCAGATCAAGATGGTCCAACTGACTTAAGAACCTAAGGAAGAGATTTCAAGGAGGAGAAAATACCCAGTAAAAAGAACCTAAGAGAGGATGAGCTTTGTTGCCGGAAAAATGGAAACAAAAACATTGAGGTATTGAGAATGACTAAATATCCTTCAACAGGAGAGTGGTCATACAGATAAAGATTATATAGTGGAAAACTCTGCAATTACCCCAAAGAATAAGACACATGTGCTGATAAAGAATAACTCAAAAAGATAGACTACTGCTTATATTACAATGTGGGAGCTCTGGTAGCGTAGTGCCTAAGGCACTTGACTGTTAACCAGAAGGCTGGCGGTTCAAACCCATCAGTCACTCTTCGGAAGGAAGATGGACAATCTACTTCCGTAGTGATACTGTCTTGGAAATCCAAGGAGGGGTCGCTATGAGTTGGGTCTGACTCAACAGCAAATAACAACAACAATATTATGACGTATTACAGTAAGAAGGAATAAAATCACAGATCCACACACACAGTTCATACACAAGAACATTTATATTTATTTCTAAAATACTTTTTTCCTGTATTATCTAACAAATTGGATGAGTCAGTCAATTGCCCCTACTTTTTTTTTTCCCCCTTAAGTTGGTTTTCCATGCTCCTTGATCACTGCTTAATCACTAAGAAATAAGTATGATCCATTTGAGAAACCAAGGGGACTAAAAGAAGACAGTTTCCTTAGATGGGTCATTGATCTGATCTAATCTTCTATACTGGTTGTTTTCATTTACTTTGGAGTTTAATTTAAAGAAAGTAGGTAATGATTAGTCAGTGAATTTCCAATAAGATATCCTACTGAAAAACAAGCTACTCTGTTTTACTAATCATAAGCTTAGCTCTAGGTAAAGCAAAGAAAAAAATTAGCATTGGAGAGATGCAGTTTAAAATCTACCACATTAGAAAGCATGAGAAATCACAGTGAATACTTTCTGTACCAAATATATTTCATAATTACATGGTTAAACTAAATATAGAACTGATGATGTGAAGAAATCTTTACTTGAAAAACCTCAAAATTGGTCTAAAATTAGATGAAAAGTGAACTCATTTTTATATAATTAGGACATCTTTATCCTTTTACTTGCCATTTTATTTTGCTTTTTCACAACTTCCATGAAAAGTACTATTTTTTCCTTAATGGAAATGTGTTTTAGTGAAAAATACATCTTTGTTTCTACTCCTTACATCATCTCTTTTTTGAAAATTCTCTATATCAACCAAGAAGTTTTCCTAGTAGACTGGGAAAGCAAGCCAGACATAAAGATAGGATGATGAAGCAAAAATAATATTTGGTATATGTAATAATTAAGTGTTATAAAATCATCTGGTAACATAGTGCCTAAGACATTTGAGTGCTAACCAGAAGGCTGGAGGCCACCAGCCACTCCTTGGAAGGAAGATGGGGCAATCTACTTCCATAGAGATACTGCTTCAGAAACCCAAGGAGGGGTCGCTATGAGTTGGATTTGACTTAATGGGAGTGAGTTTGGAGCCTGGAAAATGCAGAAATATTCAAAGAAGAAATTCTTAACAATTAGCATAACAAAACCTAGATATAACCATTATCAAGAATATTGTACTTACTTCAACTATTTTAATAAATCAAACCACACAAGTTTATACTTTTTTTTAAAAAAAAAATTAGTTATATCTGATGAGCAGTTTTGAACTTATTGATTAATCTTCCATTGTAATTTTATAGGCAGAGAAGTGCTTCATTTTCTGGTTATAACTTAATTCACTCAGCTAATCCATTTCATGGAGTTGTACAGGTTGTTGAGTAGTATATGATCAAGAAACAGTGGTACTAAAGGAAGAAGTTCTAGCTGCACTGAAGGCACTGTAGAAAAACAATATTCCAGGAATTGACAAAATTCCAGTTGAAATGTTTCAAAGAACAGATATAATGCTGGAGGTGTGCATTCATCTATGCCAAGAAATGTGGAAAACAAATATCTAGCCAACAAGTTGGAAGAGATCCATATTTGTGTCCATTTCAAAGAAGGATGATCCAGGGAAATACGGAAATTATAAATGAATATCAGTAATATTACATACAAGTAAAATTTTGCTGAAGAAAATTCCAAAATGGTTGCAGCAGTACAGCAACAGGAAACTGCTAGAAATTCAAACCAAATTCAGAAGAAAACATGGAATAAGGGATATCGCTGTTTATGTATTATGGATTTTGCCAAAAAGCAGATATGCCAGAAAGATGCTACTCTGTGTTTTACTGAATAAGCAAAGACATTCAACTGTGTTGTTTTTGTTGTTAAAGGCCATCTGGTTGATTCTGACTCATAGTTACTCTATGCACAACAGAATGAAACACTCTCCAGTTCTTCACCATCCTCAAAATTGCTGTCATCCTTGAGACCATCATCATTTCACCCACTGTGTCAATCTATCCCACTGAAAGTCTTCCCCTTTTTCACTGCCCCTCTACTTTACCAAGCATGATATCCTTCTCCACAGATTGGTACCTTTTGACAACATAACAAAACTACTGGGGCAGTCTGGCCATTCTTGCTGCCAAGGAGCATTCTGGTTGCAATTCTTCCAAGACAGATCTGTTCATTCTTCTGTCAGTCCATGATACATTCAATATCCTTTACCAACACTATTACAATGCATCATTTTTTTGCACTCTTCTTTATTCATTGTCTGTTTCTCACTTGCAAATGAGGCAATTGAAAATACTATGGCTTAGGTCACATGTACCTTAGTCTTTAAAGGGAAATCTTTTCTTTTTACCACTTTAAAGAGAATTTTTGGAGTTCCAGTAAGATAGCAGAATAGACAGACTGACTGCACAGGTCTTCTTCAACAAAAAAAAAAAAAAAAAAGAGGAACCATTTAACACAGGTACAGATCCTAATCCTGGAGCCCTGAGCTTTGCACAGAAGGATATAGAAGTGGACTGAACTTCAAATAGTAGAAGAACCTGAATGAAAACACAAAAAAGGAGACATACAGAGCTGTGGTCTGTCAGTGATCCTGACAGCACAGACAGCTTGGATATTATTGAATGGTGGTAGAGCCTATGAATTAACATAAAAATCAGCCCTGCTAGCCAAGAGCTGCACAGAGGACTGCATTGGTGACTGGTGAATAAAAGGGGAAGCAGAGAAAAGGAAAGCAGGCTGAGCTGTGGACTTTTGCCTGTCCACACGGGGCGGCCATTTTGAATGTTTACAAGCTATTCAACAATTTTGGATATTTAACACAGCAGCATTCTCCCAGATTCCAGGGATTTAAGAACAGGCCCATTTTCTGGGAACCACAAGGATATTCCACATGGAAACAACTGGAAAGGTGGGATATTCCCCTTGTTACTCTTATAACCCACATCCTCTTGGTGAATGGAGGTGTAGCTATCCCTCACTCCCACCCACCCTCTGGGTCAGTAGGAATTCCATCCCAGTCTGTGTGCTTGGATGGAGCCTGGGTACCCAGTCCCAGGCTGCCAGATTTTTTTCCCCCTTTTTTTTTAGTATATTTCTTTTTGTCTGTTTTAAAATTATTATTATTATTACCATTGTTATTTTATTATTATCCTTTATTCTTCCTTTCCCAGGATCTAGTTTTCAGCTTTTTCTCTCTTCCCTGTTCCTGGTTCCATTTTTTTCTTTCTTATAGTTGACCCTATTCCTGGTTTTTCTTTTTGCATTTTTCCAATTTTTGTTTTCATTATTCTCTTTTCTCTATTGCCCTCCCTCCAGATAGCGTTTTTTTTTTTTTTTTTTTTTCATTCATTTTTGTTGTTGTTGTTGATTTTTCCTGTGTGTTTGTATGGTGTGTTTTGTCCACTTGCTTTTACTTTTTTGATGTTTTTTTCAATTGCTGTTTTGTCTGAGAGGGAGATAGCAACAGTGCCCATATGACAGAACTACACCAGCATCTCCTTCAGCTTCAATTACTGAGTGAGAGCCACAATTTCCTTCTCCACCAACTGGCCAACAATAAATCACCACCAAGAAGAGCCTGACTCATGCTTAGCTACTTCACAAACAGTTAACACAGTTCTAAATACAATAATGTCACAATGCCTCAGAGACAACAGACCATCACAGTCCACACAAAGAAGCAAGATAAAGTGGTAGAAACAAGGGAGCAGGATACAGAGTTAGAACATATCCCTGAGGAAGAATCAGCATTGAAACCCCTTGATAAGGAATTCAAAAGAATTATATTTAGGTATTTTCAAAGGACTGAGAGACAAATCAAGGAAAATACTGATAAAATTAAAAAAAAAAAAAAACAGACAAAACCCTACAACAACTTCAGAAGAAAATACAAGAACAAAATTCCACAATAAATGAAAAAATTGAAAATGATGCAAAATCTATGGATAGAAATCCAGAAGATTAATATCAAATTTTCAGAAATAGAAATGCATTGAAAGGACAAAGGACTAGAATTGAATCAATGGAAGACAGAATTAATAAGATTGAGGACAAATATCTGAATAGTTCTTGGAAAGGGATCAATCAAAAAAAGATCAAAACAAAATCAGGAAAGCCTAAGGTTCATGTGGGATACTATCAAAAGGAACAACCTTCATGTAATTGGAATTCCAGAATAGGAAGAGAAAAATAAAACCACTGAGAATATTGTCCAAGATTTGTTGAAAGAGGACTTCCCTGATATGATGAAAGATGAGAATATATCCATTCAAAACTCCGACAAACCCCAAACAGGATAGACCCCAAAAGAAAATCACCAAGATATAACATCATCAGACTCATCATAACAAAAACAAAGAAAGAATCCTGAAAGCAGCATGGGGAAAATGAAAAGTTACTTACAAAGGACAACCAATAAGAATAAGCTCTGATTTCTTAGCAGAAAATATGCAAGTGAGAAGGCAATGGGATGGTATATATAAAACTGTGAAAGAGAAAAATTTCCAAGAATTATATATGCAGCAAAATTTTCCCTCAAGTATGAAGACAAAATAATGAGATTTCCAGATAAGCAGAAATTAAAGGAATTTGTTAAAAGCAGACCAAAATTATAAGAGATACTAAAGGGAGTCTTTGATCAGAGAACCAATAATAGCAAATGACAGCTGACCATTAATACACAAGATGACATAACCTAGAAACCAACACAGCTATGGAAGTATACAAAGTAAAATAAGCTTATATGATTGTAAACAGGGAACAAGAGACATCAATTGGCAAATGAAGACAACTACAGACCAAAAAGAGGTAAAAAATAGTGTGTTTACAGAACTTCTAAGTGGTGAGGAAGTCAAGAAAGTTGCAGGATAGAATGGACAGTTCTAAACTCAGGGAGAAAATTATAAATCACAGGATAACCTCAAAGACTTGGGAAACAAACTGGAAAAGATCCATATCGGTGGCCATTCCAAAGAAAGGTGATCCAATAAAATGTGAAAAATATTTAACAATATTTTTAATAGCACAAGAAAATAAAAGTTTGCTAAAGATAATTCAAAAACAACTGCAGCAAATGGACAATGAACTTCCAGAAATTCAAGCTGGATTCAGTAAAGGGCATGTAACGAGGGATATCATTGCTGATGCCAGATGGATTTTGGCAGAAACAAAGAATACCAGAAAAACTTTTTCTCTATGTTTTATTGACTATGCAAAGGCATTCAACTTTGTGAATCATAATATGGATAACGTATTATGAAGAATGGGAATTTCAGAACACTTACTTGTGCTTATGAAGAACCTGTACATGCACTGAGTGGCACTCATTTGGACAGAATATTGTATGGTTTAAAATTAGGAAAGGGATGTTTCAGGGTTGTATCCTTTTACCATACTTACTCAATCTGTTTGCTCTGGAAATAATCTGAAAAGCTGGAGTATATGAAAAAGAATGCAACATTAACATTGGAGGAATGCTCGTTAACAACCTGTGATATGCAGATGACACAATCTTGCTTGCTGAAAGTGAAGATGACTTGAAGCACTAAGTGATAAAAGTCAAAGACTGCAGCCTTTAGTTTGAACACATATCAACATAAAGAAAACAAAAATCTTATAACTAGACCAATAAGTAAAATCATGATAAATGAAGAAAAGATTTAAGCTGTCAGGGATTTCATTTTACTTGGATCCACTGTCAATGCCCATGGAAGCAGCAGTCAAGAAATCAAAAGATATATTTCACTGGCAAAATCTGCTGCAAAAGTCCTCTTTTTTAAAGTGCAAAGATGTCACTTTGAAGATTAAGGTGCATCTGATCCAAGCCATGGTATTTTCAATAACCTCATATACATGTGAAAGCTGGACTTTGAATAAGGAAGATCGAAGAAGAATTGATGCATTTGAAATGTGACATTGTTGAAAAATACTGGAAATACCATGGACTGTTAGAAGAATGAAACAATCTGTTTGGGATGAAGTACAGCCAGAAAGCTTCTTAGAACCAAGAATGACCAGACATCAGATCACATACTTTGGTCATATTGTCAGAAAGGACCAGTCCTTGGAGAAGGATAACATGCTTGGTAAACTAGAGGATTAGCAAAAATGGCAAAGATCATCTACAAGATGGACTGACATAGTGGCTGCAACAATGATCTCAATCATAGCAAGGATTGGGAGAATGGCACACACTGCACAGTGTTTTTTTTTTTTTTTCCATTGTACGTATGGTCATAAGGAGTTGGAGTTGACTTGATGGCACTTAACAACAACAATAACAATCCTTACAGGAGCAGATTGCTATATTTTGTCTCCTGTTGAGTGGCTGTTGGGTTTGAACCCTTGAACTTTATGTTATCAGCTGATATAAACCAAAAATCCACTGTTGTCTGTAAATTCTAATTCATAGACTGTAGAATAAAGTAGAAAGAACTATCATCCCATAAAGTTTACAAGGCTGTAAACATTATGGAAGCTGTCACCCACACCCTTTTCCTGCAGAATAGCTAGTGGGTTCATACTACCAATCTTTCAGTTAACAGGCAAATACTTCACCACTGAACTGATAGACTCCTGATGTTGTTGCTATGTGCCATTGAGTCGGACCTGACTCATAGTGACCCCTCCTTGGGTTTCTGAGGCAGTATCACTATGAAAGTAGATTGTCTCATCTTCCTTCCGAGGAGTGGCTAGTGGGTTTGAACTGCCAGCCTTCTGGTTAGCAGTCAAGTGCCTTAGGCACTACGCTACCAGAGCTCCCGATAGACTCCTAATAATGATTATAAAATAATAGAATGAAATATATTTAAAGACAAAAGTATTTTAATGGTTTTTCAGCTTATTTCTATGCATATGTAAGATCTCTTTGTATGTGTCTGTGTGTAAACACAGTGATATAATGTATTAATTCCACTTTATTTATGTATGTATTTAAATATGCAAATGTATATATAATCTTACGTTTATTTTCTAATGTTTATTGTTTTTTTAAATTTCCCTGTTTCAGCGTATGCAAGAAGAAGTCACAGACTATATTTTTCTTAAAATTTTTTATTGTAATTTAGGTGAAAGTTTACAGAGCAAATTGTTTTTTCATTCAACAATTCACACACATTTTTGTGTGTGTGTGTGTGACTTTGATTGCAATCACCACAATGTAACAGCACTCTTCCTAATTCCTCCGTGTTTGCCATTCCATGTGTCCTTCTTTCCTATCCCATCCCTGGACAATTTTTGCCCTTTGAATCTTGTATGGTTAGTTGTTCTAAGGAATGTGCCCCTCCCTTGTGTTATTTTTCATTTTTCAGGACTATTGTTTGGCTGAAAGTTGAACTGTGAGGTTGAATTCAGTACAGACTTGAAGGGTGTCTCGGTTCATAATTTAGGGGATTCCAATAGTCTCTATCAGACCATTAAGTCTGATCTTCTTACTATTATTTTGATTTTATTCCACATTTTCTCCCACTCTATAAAGGATCTGTTATTGTGGTCCTTTTCAGACTGCTTAACAGTAGTAGTCAGGCACCATCTAGTTCTTCTGGACTCAGGATCATGGTGGCTAGAATTCATGTGGTCCATTAGTTGTTTGGACTAATTGTTTCCTTGTGTATTTCAATTTCTTTACTCTTTACTCTCTGAATGGGGAGAGACCAATAGTTGCAGTTGCAGTCTCTTAGGACCTCAGTTACTACTCACCAAAGCAGAATGTAGGACATTGTCTTTGTGGACTATGTTATCTCAGTTGGCTTGATATCTCCTGAAGCATATTATTAAACCAGTAATTGGCAAATACTAGGTGTTTGTTAAAGGCTAAATTAATTAATTAATTAATTTGTACTGGTTCCTGGGTGTGATTGGATAAGCAAAGATAATAACAATTATATTAAGATGGTATCCAGTTTATTTTCCAAATAGATAGAATCATGGTGGTGGTTTTTGTTTATTCATTTTTGGCTTTCCAAGAACCTTTCTGTAAAGATATTTCTTCCTATAAATATATCCTACATTCTGGGGATTAAAAGTTGCTGTATTTTCCTTCTTACATGTATAAGTAGAATTACTATTAATCATGGTATGTATTAATGTGCTGTATGCGTTCCTTCCATTTTTTGTAGGCCAAGAGATCCCTACATCTTCTGATTTCTTTGAATATTGGTAATATAAATGACAGTAGGAAAATTTTTGAATGATTTGGTAATAATGCAGTTTCAAATGTCATTATTCTGAGTGATTTTAAATATGTTTTACTAAAATAAAGCTTTGATTTATTAAAAATATGAAGCTAGGCTATCTGCTATCCTCACTCCTTCTAGTTTCATCTTACATATGGAAAGTGAATTTAATAATCAGTTCATCAGTTTATTAAACTATGATATAGGGAAAGTATCCATTTCAACTTTTGAGAAATGCTTCAGTGCTCACAAGTGCTCTCCTTCATCTTGTAAATATAAATGTGCTGCAAAAGAGAAGTAAGCATAAAGTAGAATTTACTCTCTCAGAAGCAATTCAATATCCCATGACTTATCAAATAGTGAGAAAAATATCTGAAGTATCTAGATTGCATTTTGAAATGGCCCTCCTCAATTTCTTCCTGATTCACCGAGCTTTTAAACATTCTCTTTTCTTTTAAATATTTGCATCTTTATACCACATGCCTTATGATATTTATTGTGGAAAGAATGTGGTTAAAATATATTACTGAAATTTTTCTAGTGAAAAATACATACCAGGTGGAGCAGTTCTTATGATCTGAAAATAAATTGAACCAAGCCTATTGTATCATATTTGTTTTAATCTAAGCCCCAGTGGATTAGATTAAAGGAGCAGATTTGTTTATCAAGAGTAGAGGGCCATTTTCCTCATCCCTCCTTTTAACTGGATTGATGTTTGTGCTCTTCTAAGCCAGAAAGGCACATTAATCCATAAATACTACCCCCCAACCCTATTTTAAGCCTAGAAAGTCTGTATGATTGTATTTTTTTTTTTTTTCCTTTTCAAAATACAAAGTCACTAATAAAAATGAGCTTGTTTCTTCTGTTCTGGACACTGACTGTGGTATCAAATCCCTGAACTCTTTACTTCTGATAGCTATTTTTCACCTTTATGGAAAATTCATGCCAAAATCTTTTAGAGCACAATTAAAGTAACACATCTTTAATAAATTGTTTGTAATACTGGAAATGTTAATGTTCAAATAAGCTCATTTAATTCTCTGTGTAAATATTTCCATATGTGGCATTGAGACACTAATGCTGGGTTAAAATAAGTACATCATATCAGGTCAACATACATAGCACTGTTCCTCAAGTCATAATTTTACTTTTTGGAACTAAAAATTGTAGGCAATGCTACTACAAAATGTGCATTTATACTTGGCTATATGTAGAAAAAAGTTTTATATTATATGTTTATCTGTTTTTGACAAAGAACAATGAGCCATACCTCAATTTAACTAAAATATTTTTGCATGATGTGGTAGTTAATGTTGTGTGTCAACTTGGCTGGGCCTGGTTGAGTGACTGGGCAGTTTGATGTAGTTATTCCCCATGGTGAGATTGGTATGGTGTAATCTACTGGAGCAACTAAGTAGCTCCATTAGAGATGTGGTCTGCTTCCGGTATTTAAGAAGCAACTTTGAGGAAGGTCTCTAGCTTTTTGGCATGCTTGAACCTTGCATATAGCCAATTCATTGTTCAATACCCTGCCCCACCCTGCCAATCTTAGAACTTCTTCTGGATTTGAAGTAGTGGCCTGCCACATTGTTTGGTAACATTTGGAACTGTCTCTTTTTAACTTGTTGACCTTGGGTTTGTCAACCTCAGCAGGTAGCAGCTGCCTGAGTGAAGAAAGTGTCTAACTTCAGTGGGCCAGGAGCAAGAGGCAGAGCTGAAGCACAAGGTTGAGGGGCTTTGACCTAACCCCTAGAGCCAAGCACTTTGAACTCAGACTTCTAGCATCAAAAATGCTAAGAGAATAAACTCCTGTTTGTTAAAGCCAACCCATTTGTGGTATATTCCAGTCAGAGCAACACTAGGTAACCAAAACACTTGGCAAGAAAAGGGATACTGTAATTACAGCTGAAGATGATCAACTATGGAAATTACTACAATGGAAAAAAAAAGTAATAAAAAAGACCCATATATGGTGGCAGATTTGAACAGTCATGGGGGACATCGAGCTCAATTGGCACAACATGGCATACAAAAATATTGATTTACATCTTACTTTGGTGAGCGGCAACTGGGGTCTTAAAAGTTTGTGAGCAGCCATCTAGATGCAAAAATTGATCTTTCCTCTTCAAAGTAAAGAAGAGTGAAGAAAATAAAAAGTGAATTAAACCAGTCCATAGGACTAATAGACCATGAACACTTCAACCTATATGACCCAAGACCAGAAGAACTGGATGATGCCTGGCTACCAATACTAGCTCCTCAGAAAGAATCAAAATTGTAGATACCGTATAGAGTGGGAGAAAAATGTAGAACAAAACTCAAAATCATTAAAAAGATCAGGCTGTCTGATAGAGACTGATGAATCCCTCAAGAGACTATGGTCTCAAATCACCCTTTGGGCCTGGAATTGAATTCACTTCCATGGCTTAATTCTTGGTCAAACAATAGACAGGCCTAGGAGCTAAACACCTACACAAGGGAGATGCACTCTTTAGAATGATCAACCATGGGAGATCAGAGGGGCTGCATTTATACAGGGAGAAAGGTAAGAAGGTAGGAATGCATAGGCAAGAAGGACACAGGGAAACGGTAACCACAGGGAGGAAATGGAAGGTGAGATGTTAAACAGTGGGAAATGTAACCAGTATCAAAAAACATAATGTGTATATGAATTGTTGAATGTAAAATGAATCTGCTTCATAAACTTTCACACAAATCACAATAAAAAGTTCTTTAAAAAAATACGACTAAAATGAATAGAAGTCACAAATCCTTGTTCTAATATTTAGAATTAACTACTCATGTGCCGATAAACTGAAATGAAACTCGCTGCTGTAGATTTGGTTCTAACTCACAGTGATCTCCACTGTGTTTCCATGGCTGTAAATCTTTACTGAAGCAGACTGCCTCATTTTTCTTCCCCAGAGTAGTTGGTGAGTTTGAATCACCAAAGTTTGTTTAGCAACCAAATGCCTTAACCACTACACCACCAGAGTTCCAAAATACTGATAAGTTTTAGTTATTAGTCTTCAGCGCACTCATTCATAAAGGGAGATGCTAAGTCACTGTGCCGGACATGTTTTATTTACAAATATTTAATCTTTAGCACAGGCGGCCAGAACAGGTAAGAAGGGTGGGGGACAGCCCCAGGTGGCAAGGAAGGTGACAAACAGGGCCAGCAGGAACAGGTAGGGGGAAGTCCAGGAGGTCAACAGAGTGGTTGGAACACCTAAGGGAGAGAAATTTGTCTCTCAGTTTATCATATTGTAGGGGCTTGCATGTTGCTGTGAGACTGTAGGCTGTGCTGGCAGGGATGCCCACAGTGGACCAGTTTTGGTGGAGCTTCCAGACTGAGACAGATTGCAGGAAGGAAGAGGCTATCCACTGCTCAAAGAACTGGGGAGTGAAAACCTTATGAATAGTAGTGAAACACTGTGTGATAGATTACTAGGAAATTTTATGAATAGCTCCAAAACATTGTCTGATACAGTTGTGGAAGATGAGCCCCTCAAGTTGGAAGACACTCAAAATATGACTGGGAAATATCTGCTTCCTCAGAATAGAGCCTACCTTAATGATATGGATAAAGTAGACCTTTCGGGGACTCCATTTACTGAAATGGCACTGATTCAATATGAGAAGAAACAGCTGCAAATATTCATTGATAATAGGAACATGGAATGTATGAAATATGAATCTAGGAAAATTGGAAGCTGTCATAAATGAAATGGAATGCACAAAGATTGATATCCTAGGCATCAGTGAGCCGAAATGGATTGGTTTTGGCCATTTTGAATCAGATGACCATATGATCTACTATGCCAGAAATGACAAATTGAAGAGGAATGGCATGGCACTCATTGTCACAAAGAATATTTCAAGATCTATCCTGAAGTGCAATGCTGTCAGTGAAAGAATAATATGTATATGCCTATAAGGAAAGCTAGTTAATATTACTCTTCAAATTTATCCACCAACCACGAAAGCCAAAGATTAGGAAATTGAAGATTTTTACTAACTTCTGCAGTCTGAAACTGACCAAACATGCAATCAAGATGTGCTGATTGTCACTGGTGACTGGAACTCAAAAGTTAGTAACAAAGAAGAATCAGCAGTAGTTGGAAAATTTGACCTTAGAAATGGAAATAATGCTGGAGATTGCATCATAGAATTTTGCAAGACCAAAGATTTATTCATTGCAAATAGCTTTTTCAAACAACACAAATGGCAGCTATACACATGGACTTAACTAGATGGAGTGAGTACACAGGAATAAGAATGTCTATATCTGTGACAAGAGCTGATGGAGAAGCTGAATATGTTTAGCCAAAACAAGGCCGGGAGCTGATTGTGGAACAGACCATCAACTGCTCATTTGCAAGTTCAAGTTGAAGTTGAAGACAATTAAAGCAAGTCCACAAGAGCCAAAATATGATCTTGGTTATATTCCTCCTAAATTTAGAGACCATTTAAAGAATAGATTTGATGCAATGAACACCAATGACTGAAAAACAGAGGAATTACGGGATGACATCAAGAACTTCATTCATGAAGAAAGCAAAAGTCCATTAAAAAGATGAAAAAGGAAGAAAAGACCAAAATGGATGTCAGAAGAGACTCTGAAACTTGTCCATGAATAGAGAGTAGCTAAAGCAAAGGGAAGAAATGACAAATAAAAGAGCTAGACAGAATATTTCAAAGAGCAGCCTGAGAAGACAGTCAATTATTATAATGAAATGTGCTAAGACATGGATTTGGAAAGCCAAAAGGGAAGAACACGTCAACATTTCTCAATCTGAGAAAACTGAAGAGGAAACTTAAGCCTCAAGTTGCAATATTGAAATATTGCATGGACAATATATTGAATAATGCAGGAAACATCAAAAGTAGATTAAGGAATACACAGTCACTCTACCAAAAAGAATCGGTTGATGTTCATCCATTTCAGGAGGTGGCATATGATCAAGAACCAATGGTACTGAAGGAAGAAGTCAAAGTTGTACTGAGGGAGGTGGTGTAAAAACAAGGTTCCAGGAACTGATGGGATACCTACCCACTGAGATGTGTTAACAAATCAATGTTGCACTAAAGGCACTGACTTGGCTGTGCCAGGAGATTTGGAAGACAACTGCCTGGCCAACTGACTAGAAAAGATCCATATTTGTACTCATTCCAAAGAAAGATGATCCTACAGAATGTGGAAAATATCGAACAATATCATTAATATCATACATAAGTAAAATCTTACTGAAGATATTTAAAAAACAGTTACAGCAGTATATTGACAGAAATGCAAGCTGGATTCAGAACAGGATGTGGAATGAGGGATATTATTGCTAAAGTCAGATGGATCTTGGCTCAAAGCAAAGAATACTAGAAAGATGTTTACTTCTGTTTTACTGACTGCAAAAACATTCAAGTGTGCGGATCATAACAAATTGTGGATAACATTGAGAAGAATGGAAATTCCAGAACACTTAATTGTGCTCATGAGAAACTTGTACATAGATCCAGGAGCCTGTCATTCGAAAAGAACAAGGGGACAGTACGTGGTTTAAAATCAAGAAGGGAGTGCATCAGGGTTGTATCCTTTCACCATAAGTATTTGATCTGTATGCTGAACAAATAATGCAAGAAGCTGGATTATATGAAGAAGGATGTGGCATCAGGATTAGAAGTAGACTCAGTAATAACCTACATCATGCAGATGACACAACTTTTCTTGCTGAAAGTGAGGATGACTTAAAACACTTACTGGTGAAGATTGAAGACTGCAGTCTGCAGGATGGATAACACCTCAATATAAAGAAAATAAAAATCCTCACAATGGGACCAATAAGTAGCATCATAATAAATGGAGAAAAGATTGATGCTGTCAAAGTCTTCATATTACTTGGTCCTACAATGAACACCAATGGAAGCAGCAGTCAAGATATCAGGCATTGTATAACATTGGGCAAAATTGCTGCAAAAGACCTCTCTCAAGTGCTGAAGAGCAAAGATGTTTCCTTGAAGACTTATGTGCGCTTGACACAAGCCATGGTATTTTCAATCACATCATATGCATGTGAGAGCTGGACAATGACAAAGGAAGACTGAAGAAACGTTAATGCTTTTGAATTGTGGTGTTGGCAAAGAATGCTGAAAATATCACAGACTGCTAAAAGAACCAACAAATCTGTCCAGGAAGAAGTGCAGTTGGAATGCTCCTTGCAAGGGTGAATGGCCAAATTTCGTCTCACCTCCTTTGGTCATGTTGTAAGAAGGGACCATTCCTTGGAGGAGGATATCATGCTTGCCAAAGTGAAGGGACAACAAAGGGAAGACCCTCAATGAGATGGATTGATACAGTGACTGCAATGATGGGCTCAAGTATAGCAAGGATTGTGGGGCTGGCACAAGACTGGACAGTGTTTTGTTCTGCTGTACATGAGGTCGCTATGAGTTGGAGACGACTCGATGGCACTTAACAGCAACAACATATAGCATATGCATGTTGTTGTTGTAGTTATGTGCCATGGAGTTGGACCTAACTCATAGCAACCCTTCCTTGGGTTTCTGAGGTGATATCATTGCAGAAGTAGATTGCTCAATCTCCCTTCTGAGGAGTGGCGGGTGGGTTTGAACCGCCAGTCTTCTGGTTAGCAGTCAAGTGCCTTAGGCTACCAGAGTGTAGGCTTATGTAAGTGCCCTGGTATTGTACTTAGGACTTTATAATTTTTTTTTAAATTTATTTATTTATTTATTTATTTTTGCAGTAGGACTTTATAGTCTTTAAAATATTTAATTTTCACAAAAACTTTACACGATATTTTAATTTTATAAATGAATAAGTAGGCTTATTAAAGATAAGATGATGAAGATGATATCAGAAGTCATATACAGAGTTAAGTGGAGGAATAGAAATTTGAACAGGAGGTTTTGTTTTTTTTAATATATTCTGTTGTTTCTAGCAAATGGCAAATACATGACTACTACTCTTCTTTCTCATTTTTTTTAATTTTAAGAGCTTGTTTTACATTCAAAGTCACCCGTACATTTAGTTTCATTCCCCATTCACCATGTCCAACCCCAACCCAGCCTTCTCCCCTTCCTACCCTGCAACATTCCCCCTGTGACCCTCATATTTATGCACTCTTGTTTGTCCTGAACTTCCTCAGTTTGAATGTTGGTCCTATGGTGTCCAATGGTTTATTGCTTTAGGGGATTCATTACCATTGAGTGTGTGTGTGTGGCATCCTGGGTTGAGTGGTCTGTGGTGTACATCTCACTAACCATTGGGCTGAGAGCCCGCCCCTGGGGGTGAGTTTTATTCCAGGTGCCAAATGTATTTCAGGGCCATAATATTGGGAGTCTCATCAGACTTCATCTGACCAGAAATTCTGGTCATTATTGAGTTTTTGGATTTTGTTCCATGTTTTCCCTCTTATTCTATCCAGGATATTCAGATTTGATCCTTTCCTGAGTGGTTGGCATTGGTAGCTGGGCACCATTTGGTTCTTCTGGTCTCGAGGGTCATCATGTCCTAGGATTAATTGCTTCTAAATGCCCTTGGTTCTTTCTTTCTTTCTTTCTTTTTTGTGCATTCTTCACTTCTGATGCTTGGAGACTATTAGCTGCATCCTAGATGGCTGCTTGAAAGCTTTTAAGACCCCAGTCGCTACTCACCAATGTAGCATGTGGAGCAATACTTTTATGTATTTTGTTGTGCCAATTCAGTCTGGTGTACCCCAGTACTATGGTCCTAAGGCAGTAGCTCTATTGAATCTCTCTCCCATAGTGTTGGGATGTCTGTGAGGTATTACTCTGTGTCTATCTTCCATTGTTTCTGTAAGGACTGCAGGTATTTTGTATCACTGGTGTCTGTACAAGATTAGGCTCAGCTGAGTTTATTCTTGCTCTAAAGTATACCTCTATTCACTGATCCCTCTCTGATCATCTCAGGTGTTTACGTGTTTATCCATATAGCCTAGTGTTTGGTGTTAATGACAATGTGGTATTGTGGACACATTGGTTGGTTTTAACATCTGTCATCTATCTCTTATGAGCATAGTTCGGTGCCCTCTCATTTCCCAATGTTAATGTGGTGGTCATATACCCTTCCAGTATATCCCTCCTCCTACCCATGTCAGCGTGTAAGCCCCAACTAGCCTGAAATTAATCCCTCCCTTTCCCTCTCCATCCCGGTAACCTACTAGGTGAGTTCTCTTTCCCAAGCAAACCCTTCTCTGTCTTTTTACAGTTATGCACTCATATAGTACTTGTCTGCGATTGGTTTATTTCACTCAGCATAATGTCCTCCAGGTTCATCCACGTTATGAGATGATTCGCATGTCCCTCATTGTTCTTTAATGTGGCATAGTATTCCATTGTGTGGATATACCATAATTTGGTTATCCACTCATCCGTGGATGGGCATTTAGGTTGTTTTCATCTCTTCGCTATGGTGAATTATGCTGCAATGAACATAAGTGTACATATGTCTGTTTGTGCACTATCTCTCACCTCTTTAGGATATATTTCTAGTAATGGAATTGCTGGGTCAAATGGTACTTCTATTTTCAGTTTTTCAAGGACGCCATACCGTTTGTCACAATGGTTGTACCATTTTACAATCCCACCAGCAGTGCACAAGAGTTCCAATTTCTCCACAACCCCACCAGCATTTGTTACTATCTGATCTGTTAAACTTTGCTATTATTGCTGAGGTGAGATGATATCTCATTGTTGTTTTGATTTGCATCTCTTTAATGATTAGTGATCATGAGCAATTTCTCATGTGTTTGTTGGCTGCTTGTATATCTTCTTCGGTGAAGTGTCTTTTTAAGTCATTTGCCCATTTGTGAGTTAGTTATTTGTCTTTTTGGTGTTGAGGTGTTGAAGTTGAACAGGAGTCTTTAAATATTCTCTAAGCTATTTCCTCTCTATAACAAGTGCAAGATAATTGTTGATGATTCTAAATAATCTTCTAACACTTTCTAGATCTTTGTAGTCATTATTAGGAGCATAAATTATTATCGTCCATATCATTATTATTTAATTATAAAGCAACAATTAACTTCTATAAAATAAATTTTTTTTATAAAGAAAAGAGATGTCATAAATTATATTTTGCTAAAGTAAACAATTTATTTTATGAGAGATGCCACTAACAAGTCCATTTATTCTTAGGAAAAGTAAGTATTAATAATTAATATATAATTTCATTATTATTTTAAAATCATAACTAATTTGAGGGAATTCCTATCCAGCAAATAGTTGTAGAGAATAAACTCAGGAAACTTTTTGCTTATGAAACATGAAGTGAATTTTTTTTTTTAATTTTTAACATTATTTTCAATTTTGAAGATTGAGCTCTGCTGCTGCAGTGGTTGAAGCATTTGGCTGCTAACCAGAATGTAATGAATTTGAACCTACCAGCCACTCTGCAGAATAGAGATGAGGAAGTCTGCTTCCATAAAGATTTACAGCCTTGGGAACTGTATAGAGTTGGAATTGACTCAGTGGCAATGGGCTTGTTTTCTTTGGGGAGGTTATATTTTTGTAATCAGTCAAAGATACCAGGAAACAATTTTCAAATGAGGGTGAACTTTATCTGGAGAGAAGTGGTTGAAGTAAAAATTATAATTGCTATGAATGAATCAACTTATGATTACTTTCCAGAAGATTCACAGTTTCTAAGGAAGGTTTAATGTCATGAAAAAAAATGTGAATTTACAACAATTTTTATTTTCTATCCAAGTTGTACGAATTTTCCTTTGAATACATAATCTTATATTTGTAATAGAGATATAGGAAAATAAACTCTGATGTTAAAATTACCACAATTGTGCTCAACTCTCTGTCACTTTTTACACATGTAAGCTGAGAACATTGAACATCTTTGCAACACAGTATCCTCAACTAAAAAGTGAATGTCTCATCAAATAGTTACAGAATTAAACAAGAAATATTTAAATGCAAATAATTAAATAAGTAAAATTGCTATTATATATGAAAATATTTTAGTTGTAAATATAGACAAGGAAAATGCCATAGTTCTTGAGAGTGACCAATGGCTGATTTTTCAGAATTAGATTGCCAGGACTTTTTTCCAAGGTGCATCTGAATGAACTCAAACCTCTATGCAGCTGATGGTGTTGATCATTTGCACCATTTAAGGACTCCTCTTAAGAGTATATTTTCATTGGAGATATTTTCTTGACTGCTTATGTAGAAAAATATAATGCAGAACTAGGTATTTAACTAATTAAAGGTAAGAAAAAAACATAAAACATAAAATAATGTCATTCATATTTTCTTACTGACTTTGGCAATATAATCTGTTTCACATATGCTACTATTCACTCGTCACAAATTCATAAGATTATGGAAATCTTATTTCACATGCTTTCCTTCAGAAATTTGCAGCCAGGAAGATCTAAATATTAGATGTTTTGGAATGTATCCTTGAATTAAGTGTAATATGGAAAAAAATATATATGTATGTGTGTGTGTGTGTGTGCATATATATATATCACCTTAAAACATAGTGCAGAAACGAGTGGAAAGTGTGTGAACTGATCTTCCTTTTACTTTTATTGCTTATAAACTCTCGCTAAAATATTTGTGACCTAAATCTAAGATGGATTGACGCGGTGGCTGCGATGATGGGCTCAAGTATAGCAGGGATTGTGGGGCTGGTGCGGGATCGGGCAGTGTTTCATTCTGCTGTGCATGGGGTCGCTATGAGTTGGAAATGACTCGACGGCACTTAACAACAACAACAACAAATCTAAGAGGAATGAGGAACGCTTGGTATGATTGGGAGCAACATCTGGATGTTGAAGACAAAGAAAGAAAACTGAGGAAAGACTAACCACTGCTTTCAAGTGGATTCCAATTCATAGCAACCCTATGGAACAGTATTTTCATGATACTGCCGTAAGAAATGGACTGACTGCTATTGGTCATTTTGAATCAGACAATCATAAGGTTTACTATAGCAGAAATAAAAAATTGAAGAGTAATGGCATTATATTCATCTTCAAAAAGAACATTTCAAAATCTGTTCTGAAGTACAATGCTGTCATTGATAGGATAATATCCATTTGCCTATAAGGAAGACCTGTTGATACTACAATTATTCAAATTTATTCCCCAAACACTAGAGCCAAATATGAAGAAATTGAAAAATGCCACCAACTTCTGCAGTCTGAAATTCACCAAACATGCAATCAAGATGTGTTGATAATTCCTGGCAATTGGATGACAAATGTTGGAAACGAAGAAACATTGGTGGTGGGAAAATACAGCTTTGGTGACAGAAATGAAGACAAAGATCACATGACAAAATGTTTCAAGACTAACAACTTAGTTATTGCAGATAGCTTTTTTCAATTATATAAATGGTGACTATACATGTGCACATTGCCAGATGTAACATGCAGGAATCAAATCAACTACATCTGTGAGAAGAGAAGATGGAGAAGGTCAATATCATCAGTCACAACAAGGCCTGGAGTTGATTGTGAAGTAGACCATCAATTGCTCCTTCGCAAGATGAAACTAAAAAAAAAAATTAAACAAGTCTATGAGAGCCAAAGGAGCTCTGGTAGCATAGTGGCTAAAGCACTTGACTGCTAACCAGAAGGCTGGCGGTTCAAACCCACCAGCCACTCCTCGGAAGGAAGGTTGGGCAATCCTACTTCCGTAGTGATACTGCCTCGGAAACCCAAGGAGGGGTCGCTATGAGTCAGGGCCAACTCGACGGCACATAACAACAACAACAACATGAGAGCCAAAATATGATCTTGAGTACATCTCACCTGAATTCAGAAACTCCTTGAAAAACAGAGTTGAACATCAGTGACTAAAGATCATGTGAGTTGTGGGAGGACATCTTATATGAAGTAAGCAGAAGTTATTAAAAAGATAGGAAAGGAAAAGAAGAACAAAATGAAGAGACTCTGACACTTGCTCGTGAATGGAGAATAGCTAAATCAAATGGAATAATTGATGAAGTAAAAAACTGAACAGAGTATTTCAAAGAGCAGCTCGAGAAGAAAAGGAAAGTATTATAATGAAGTATGCAAAGACTTGGAGTTAGAAAATGAAAGGGTAAGAACACACCCAGAGTTTTTCAATCTAAAATAACTGAAGAAAAACTCAGGCCTCAATTGCAATATTGAAGAATACTACAGGAAAAACTACAGTCTGCAGTATGGATTATACCTTAACATAAAGAGAACAAAAATCCTCACAACTGAACCAATAAGCAACATCATGACAAATGGAGAAAATATTGAAGCTGTCAGGAATTACATTTTACTTGGATCCATAATCAATACCCTGGAAGCAGCCATCAAGAAATCAGATGTCATATTGCACTGGAGAATCAGCTCCAAAAGACTTCTTTAAAGTGTTGAAGAGCAAAGATGTCACTTTGAAGACTAAGGTGCGCCTAACCCAAGTCATGATATTTTCAATCACCTCATATTGCATGTGAAGGCTGGACAATGAATAAGGAAGAATGAAGAAGAGTTGATGCTTTTGAGTTGTGGTGTTGATGAAGAAGAATAAAATACCATGGACTGCCAGAAGAAGGAACAAATCTGTTCTGGGAGAAATGCAGCCAGAATGTTCCTTGGAAGTGAGAATGGCTAGATTTTGCCTCACCTACTTTGGTCACATTTTCAGAAGGGACTATTTCTTGGAGAAATGTATCATGCTTGGTAGAGTAGAGGGTCAGTGAAAAAGGGGGAGAACCTCAACAAGATGGATTGACATAGTGGCTATAACAATGAACTGAAGCACAGCAAGGATTTTGAAGATGGGACAGGACCAGACAGTGTTCCATTCTGTTGTACATAGGGTCACTATGAGTCACAGCAGACCCAATGGCACCTAATAACAGCATCATGGGCAAAATATTGAACAATACTGGAAGCATCAAAAGAAGATGTAAGGAATACACAGAGTCACTGTTCCAAAAACAACTAGTCAATATTCAACCATTTCAGTAGGTAGCATATGATCAAGACCCAATGATATTGAAGGAAGAAGTCTAAGCTGTGAAGAAGGAATTGTCAACAAACAAGGAATTGATAGAATACCCACTGTGATATTTCAACAAACAGATGCAATGCTTGAGGCACTCACTTATTTATGCCAAAATAGCTACCTGGCCAACTGACCGGAAGAGATCAATATTTGTGCTGATTCCAAAGAAAGGCTATCCAACAGAATGCAGAAATTATCAAACAATATCATTAATATCACACACAAGTAAAATTTTTCTGAATTCAAATATGATTGCAGCAATATATTGGCAGAGAACTTGCAGAAATTCAAACTGGATACAGAAGAGGACTTGGAATGAGCAATATCATTGCTGATGTCAGCCAGATCTTGACTGAAAGCAGAGAATATCAGAAAGTCATTTACCTGTTTTCATTGACAATGCAAAGATGTTTGACTGTGTGGATCATAAAAAATTATGAATAGCATTGCAAAGAATGAGAATTCCAGAATACTTAATTGTGTTCACAGGGAACTTGTACATAGACCAACATGCAGTTGCTTGAGCAGAGCAATGGACACTGCATGTTTTGAAATCAGGAAAGGTATGTGTCAGAATTGCATTCCTTCACCATATTCATTCACTCTGTATGCTAAACAAATAATCCAAGAAGTGGATTATGTGAAGAAGAATGCAGCATCAGGATTGGTGAAAAAGTCATGAACATTCTGCTTTATGCAGATGATAGAACCTTGCTTGCTGAAAATGAAGAAGACTCAAAGCACATACTGTTGAAGATCAAAGACTGTAGCCTTCAGTAAGTGTTACACTTTAACATAAAGAAAATAAAAATCCTTATAAATGGACCAATAACCAACATCATGATAAATGGTAAAAAGATTAAAGTTGTTTTGTTTCACTTACAACCAAAATCAATACTCATGGAAGCAGCAGTCAAGAAATAAAACTACATACTGCATTTGACAAATCTGCTCTAAAAGATTTCTTTAAGATGCTAAAGAGCAATTATGTCATTTTGAAGACTACCGCACACTTAACCCAAGTCGTGGTATTTTCAATAGCCTCACGTGCACATGGGAGGTGGACAATGAATAAAGAAGACAGCAGAAGAACTGATGTATTTGAATTTTAGTGCTGTTGAAAAATATTGAACATACCATGGGCTGCTAGAACGATGAATAAATCTGTCTTGGAGGAAGTACGGCTGGAATGCTCTTTAGAAACAAAAATGGCCAGACTTTGTCTCACACATTTTGGCTATGTTGTCAAAGGGGACCAATCTCTGAGAATGATATTAGGCTTGGTGAAGTAGAGAGTGTCCACCAAAACGAGGAAGAACCTCAATGAGACTGATTGACACAGTGATTTGGGCAATAGTCTCAAGGATAGCAAAGATTGTGAGCATGGCCCAGGACTGTGCAGTGTTTCATTTTTGTACATGGGCTTGCTGTGAGTGGGAACCGATCTATGACAACTAATAACAACAACACACTATTGTATAGCAAGTATGTCTTACTTTTATATATTAAAAAAATACTGATAATGTTCCATAAATACCACAAAAATATGTGATATTTTATAAATTTGGGTTGATATTGATGTTTTTCTATGTTTAGATGATGTGTTACAGAGCAACAGTAACTTCTGGACACAGCCAAACAGCACTAAGAGTGGAATCAGACCTCTCTTCAGCAATATTGGAAGACAGAAATTCTAATACCTTCAAGATTCAGGGAGAAAGACATTATCTTCAACAAGAAATCCTTATCAACCCAAACTACCACCAAGTGTGAAGACAAAATTAAAAAAAAAAAAATCAGATATTCTAGATCCTAAAATATTATATCTAGCATCCCTCGTGGTATAGCACTTAAAATGCTAATCCAAGGTTTGGCAGCTGGAAACCACCAGTCACTATGCAGGAGCAAGATATGACAATCTGCTTCCTTAAAATTGACAGCATGGAAGCAGTTCTACTCTGTCCTATAGAGTGTCTTTGAGACAAAATTGAGTCAAAGACCACGGGTTTTGACTGTATCATATTTCAAGATGTTTCAGGAAACAAGGGAATAGATTGAGATAAAGAGATATAATATTAGATGCAAGAAACACAAATGATATTTTATGATAGTAATAACTTTATATAACATGTCTTGATAGTAACAAAGATATCAACTTTGATAGACTCCTCCTGGAGGAATATTTTCAAGAAAATTAAAAAAAAAAAAAAAAGAAAGAAAGTTATAGATTACTTCAGTGTTTGAATATATAGCAAAGAGATTTACACACTTTTTATTAAGATGTTTGGGTGAAATAATGACATCAGTTGCCATCATGTCAACTCCTATTCATGGTGAACCCATGTGTGTCAGAGTAGAACTGTGCTCCATAGGGTATTCAGTGGATGATTTTTTGAAATTGGATCACCAAATCTTTCTCATAAGTGGCACTTGGGTGGGCTAAAACCTCCAGCCTTCTGGTTAACAGAAAGTATGTTAAATTATCTACCCCATCCAGGCACTTTGACATAGTGATAGATGTATTTAAAAATAAATAAATAAATAAATAAATAACAACTAAGTAAAAAACAATTCTTCCCATCATCCCCAAAAGGTAAATTTTAAGTATTGGGCCAGAAAAAAAAATGTTAAAGAAATAAAATGCAATTATAATAATCAGTCATTATTTACCATTTTAATATTTAAATGTGTGGTATTAAAAAGTACTAAAAAAATAAAATGGGATCATAATGGCAATCAGTTTAAAAGCAAATAATATCTTCAGTGTCTTCAGAACTGGAGATTCATGAATTTTGTTTTTCTAGTGGAGAAACTAACAACCCTAAATAATGAATCTGAGAGACAACACTTACCTGGCATGCCAAGAGAATTATTTTACAAAAATATGTTCAATTTAAGCAGCCAATGAAAGAACACTAATGCCAAATGAACTTACTGCTCTGTGCAATTTATTAAACTTCGTGTATGTGGGTATGTGTGAATATGAAAATCTTGTTACTGCCAATATCCCTGTGAAAACATTCAAATGTAACTTGTTCTTTTAATCTGAGGGATGAGTAATTTGGCAATAACATTTTGTTACAATTACTGCTCTCCAAAGACCAACAAAAATGTTCACTACAGAATTTTTTCTTTCTACTTAGTCACTTCTCCTAGTGACTTCATCAGTCTATGTCTATGTCTTTTTTCATACCAATGCTAAAAATATTCTCAGTCTGTCATGAAATCAGGCTGGTGTTATAACCAAATTTTAAGAATCTGACCCTTCCACTACTGTTGCTTTTACCACCTTTATCCAAACCAACATTATATTACTCATGAAATTTGGCAAATCTTCTTAATGACAAATCTCTCTACTTCTACTTCCCGTCACCTATTTTAAACATAGCAGAACGACAGAGCACAATAACAACTTTTCATCACCTGTCCCCCAAAACAAAGATCTTATTGCCTCTCTGATCTCATTTTTCCTATTCTCCTTTATGTCATGTTCCTGAAAGCTTTGTCACCCTCTTGCTGTTCCTAAAATAAATCAGGCTTGCTCTCACCTTAAGGTTTTTGCTGTGATTCTAAGTCTCTGCTTAACATATTTTCGTGTCAGATGTATTCAATATTTTTTGTTGTTGTTATCGCTGGTGGACTGATTTTCTCCATGTTCCTAGAAAAGGGAAGCATAAACATAAATGTTTAACACATAAACATAAACACTTCAATAAATGATTGTTGTATGAATGGAATATAAAGGATATTGTTATGGTATGTTGAGAAAGGGCAGTTGTTGTCGTTATGTGCCGTCAAGTCATCTCCAACTCTACAGACCTTATGTATAACAGAATGAAAGGCTGCCTGGTCCTGTGCCAGCCTCATAATGCCTACTATACCTCAGCCCATTGCTGCAGCCACTGCGTCAATCCATGTTGTTAAGGGCTTTCCCTCTTTCATTGACCCTCCACTTTACCAAGCATGACATCCTTCTCCAGAGAATGGTCTCTTCTGACAACATGACCAAAGTAGGTGAGACAAAGTCTGGCCATTCTCACTTCCAGGGAGCATTTTGGCTGCACTTCTTCCTGGACACATTTTTTAGTTCTTTTAGCAGTTCATAGTACTTTCAGCATTCTACAGCAACACTACAATTCAAAAGCATCAACTCTTCTTCAGCCTTCCTTATTAATTGTCCAATCCTCACATGCAAATGAGACAATTGAGAGTACCATGGATTGGGTAAGGTGCATCTTAATCTTCAAGGAGCTATCTTCACTCTTCATCACTTGAAAGAGGTCTTTTGCAGCAGTTTTGCCCAGTGCAATATGTCGTCTGATTACTTGACTACTGCTTCCATTGGTGTTGATTGTGGAATCAAGTAATATGAAGTCTTTGACAACTTCAATCTTTTCTCCATTCATTGTGATGCTGCTTATTGGTTAGTTGTGAATATTTTTGTTTACTTTATATTGAGGTGCAATCCATACGCAGACTATAGTCTTTAATCTTCATTGGTAAGTGCTCCAAGTTATCCTCACTTTCAGCAAGCAGAGTTGTGTTGTCTGCATATCACACATTGTTAATGAGGCTTCCTCCAATCCTGGTGCCACATTTTTCTTTATATAGTCCAGTTTCTTGAATTTGCACAGCATACAACTTGAATAAGTATGGTGAAAGGATATACAACCTTGACACACTCCCTTCCTGATTTTAAACCATGCAGTATCTCCTTGTTCTATTTGAACAACAGTCTCCTTGTATATACAGGATCCTCATGAGTACAATTAAGTGTTCAGAAATTCCCATTCTTCTCAATGTTATCCACAATTTGTTATGATTCACACAATTAAATGCCTTTGCAGAGTCAATAAAACATAAGTCAACATCTTTCTGGTATTCTTTGCTTTGAGCCAAGATCCATCTAACATCAGCTATAATATCCCTTGCTCCCTTCTGAATCCAGCTTGCATTTCTAGAAGTTCTCTGTCAATATACTTCTGCAATCATTTTTGAATTATCTTCAGTAAGATTTTACTTGAGTGTGATATCAATGATATTGTTTGATAATTTCCACATTCTGTGGGATCACCTTTATTTGGAATGGGTACAGATATGGATCTCTTCTAGTCAGTTAGCCAGGTAGCTGTCTTCCAAATCTCTTGGCATAGCTAAGTGAGTGCCTCCAGCACTGCATCCATTTGTGGAAACATCTCAATGGGTATACCATCAATTCCTGGAATCTTGTTTTTCGTCAATTCCACTAGTACCGCTTCGACTTCTTCCTTCAATACCATTGGTTCTTGATCATATGCCACCTCTTGAAATGGATGATCATCTACCAATTGTTTTTGGTACGGTCACTCTGTTTATTCCACCTGTTCTGGTTACCTCTGTGCTGCTCTAACAGAAATATACCACAAATGGGATGCTCTTAACAAACAGGAGTTTACTCTTACAATTTGGAGGCTTTAAGTCTGAGTTCAAAGTGCCAGGCTTTAGGGGCTGTGTGAAAGCCTCTTGACCTTGGGCTTCAGCTCTGCCTCTTGCTCCTGGCCCACTGAAGCTAGAGACATCTCTTCACTCAGGAAGCTAGCTACTGGCTGCTGAGACTAACAAGCCCAAGGTTGACAAATAAAATGGCACAGTCCCAATGTTACCAAACCACATGGCAGGCCATTAATTCAAGTCCATTATAAGTCCCAAGGTCGGCAGAACATGGCAGGCTGCTGAGCAATGACACGGGCCTATGTAGGGTCCAAGCATGGCATTAGCTCGAGACCATTCCCCAAGGCTTCTCCTTATATACAGGAAGCAGACCACATTCCACAAGGCAGCTACTCAGCTGCTCACAATAGATTCCACCATGGAGTTGATTACCAGTCTCATCATGGGAAATACTACATCCAGCTGCCCAGCCAGCCACTCAACCAGGCCCAGCCAAGTTGACACACAAACTGAACTATCACACCAACCCATCTTCTTTTGATGTTTCCTGCATCATTCAACATATTGCCCATGGAATATTTCACTATTACAATTTGAGGCTTAAATTTTTTCCTCAGTTCTTTCAGTTTGAGAAATGCAAAGTGTGATCTTTCCTTTCAGTTTTCTAAATCTAGGTCTTCGCACATTTCATTATAGTAATTGACTTTGTCTTCTCAAGCTGCTCTTTGAAATCTTCTGTTCAGCTCTTTTATCCTGCCAGTTCTTCCATTTACTCTATCTACTCTGTATTCAAGAGCAAGTTTCAGAGTCTCTTCTAACATCCATTTTGGTCTTTTCTTCCTTTCCTCTCTTTTTAATGGCCTTTTGTTTTCTTCATGGATGATGTTCTTGATGTCATTCCACAATCCTTTGGTTTTGGTCACTGGTGTTCAATACATCAAATCTGTTCCTTAAATGGTCACTAAATTCAGGAGTGATATAATCAAGGTCATATTTTGGCTCTTGTGGATTTATTTCAATTGTTGTCAACTTCAAGTTGAACTTGCATATGAGCAGTTTATGTATGGTCTGTTCCACAATCAGCTCCTGGCCTTGTTTTGGCTAAAGATATTGATCTTCTCTAGCATATCTTGCCACTGATGTATTCAATCTGTTTCCTGTGTACTCTGTCTGGTGAAGTCCACGTGTATAGCCATTATTTGTGTTGTTGAAAAGGATATTTGCAATGAATAAGTCATTGGTCTTGCTAAATTCTATCATGCGATCTCTAGCATCATTTCTATCATCTAGGCCATATTTTTCCACTACCGGTGATTGTTATTTGTTTCCAACTTTTGCCTACCAATCATCAGTGATAATAGCACATCTTGATTTCATGCTTGGTCAATTTCAGAGTGCAGAAGTTGGTAAAAATCTTCAGAGGAATGGAGAATTTCATGGCACTTGGTCTCATTTTAAAAGTTGTTCTTTACTTTCATCATCCCAATCCAGCCCTTTTGTGTTCTGCACACTTTGTTACTCTACTTCTTCCAAATCCTCATCCTTTATATCAAAATAGGCAGTAAATTGTTTTGTGCATGCCTAAAGTAAAACCCTCAATTTAAGCCTCAGTTTCCAGATATAGAGAGGTCAGGAAGAAAAGTCTTTTTGCAGCAACAAATTAATAATGAATTATCACTAATTTAGTGACCTAAAACCACACAGATTTATTATTATTGTATAGTTCTTCAAGACTGAAGTACAACATGGTCTCACTGATTAAAATCAAGGTGTTGGCAGGCCTATGTTATTTTGTAGAGGCTCCTGGGGAGAATCTGTGTCCTTGCCTTTTTCAGCTTCTGGAGATTTGTAGTGTCTAAGGCATTTGACTGCCAACCAGAAGGGTAGTGGTTCAAACCCACCAGCTGCTCCTCAAAAGGAAGACTGGGCAATCTACTTCTGTGGAGATACTGCCTTGGAGACCCAAGGAAAGGTCACTATGAGTCACAATTAACTCAACAGCAGTGAGAAGTCATCTGCATTCCTTGCTTCATGGCCTCCTTATCCCATCTTCAAATTCTCCAACCTCACATCTCTTTGACTTTTTTTTTTTTGGCTTCCCATCACTCTCTGATCACAGCCAGGAAAGTTTCTCTACCTTTAAAGACTCATGTGATTACATTGGACTAGATAATCCAGGAAAATTATTCTATCTGAAGTTGCATAACCTTAATCAAATCTGCAAAGTCCCTTTTGTAATATAGTGTGACATATTCACAGGTTTCAGGAATTAGGACACGGATATCTTTGAGGTCCCAAAAGGCAATTGGGTATTGATCTGAAACAATGAATTGTAACCCCTAATTCAAAATAGATCCAAAAATGAGTTACAGGGGTATTGCACATAAAAATGGGAAAGCTATTATTATAAACTTGTAGATTATCTCCATGATTTCCAGGCTGCAATATAGTCATTAAAAAGTATACAAAAAAAGCAATTACCAAATTGTTGTTGTTGTTGTTATTTACCGTCTAGTCAGCCCCGACTCATAACGACCCCTCCTTGGGTTTCCGAGGCAGTATCACTGCAGAAGTAGGATTGCCCAACCTTCCTTCCGAGGAGCGGCTGGTGGGTTTGAACCACCAGCCTTCTGGTTAGCAGTCAAGTGCCTTAGGCACTATGCTACCAAAGACTACTTTAAATTTAAGAACTAGTTTTCATTAAAAAAAAAAAAAAAAATCAAATTGAAAAGGCAAGCCACAGAGTGGGGAAAGGTGTTTGTGTGTAAAATGGACAACTAAACTATACAACTTTATGTTACACTCTGTACTCTTCTGTCAGTTCAGAAATCTTAACTTCACTCTAAAGAACTTATAAATTCTGGGGAGTTCTGGCAAAATGGCAGAATAGGTAGACAAGCTACATAGACCCTCTGCAACAAAGCAATGAGAAACCAATTGAAACCAATACAGAAGATGATCCCGGAACTCTGAGCTTTGAAGGCAAGGATAAAGAAATAGATTAAATACCAACTAGCAGAAGAACCTAAATGAAAACAGTGAGTAAGGAGACAAACAGAGCTAGGGACTTCCAGCTATCCTGAGGGCACAACCACTTTGAATATATTCCAGTAGCAACCTGAGAATTGGCTCAGCCCCCTAAAGACTGCATGGGCAAAGACTGCTTTGGTGCCTGACAACCAGAAAGGAAAACAATGAAGAAAGAAACAAACAGACCTACTGACTGCAGCGGCTGTCCTGAGTGCACAGATAATTTGAATATTCACAAGTGGAGGGCTTGTCCATTTGGAGCATATCTAAGTGGCTTTCTTGCCTGTCCTGCAATATAGGAGTGGTTCTGCTTCCCAAGGGCATTAAGGACAGGCACACTGGTGGCTGATGATTGGAGAGGTGCGATATTCACTTGTTACTCTTATAGCCCACATACTCTTGGTGAATTGAGGTGCGGCCATCCCTGCCTCCACCCATCTTCTTGACCAGCAGGAATTCCATTCTGCCCTGAGGCTCTGAAAGAGGCTGGGTACCATGCCCCACCTCCTGAAATTCTGATTTTGATTGATTTTCTTTTTTTAAATTATTTTTCTCTTTCTTCTTTCTTCTTTTTTCCTCTTTCCGTACACTGATTCTTTTCTTTTTCTCCTCCGTTTTCCTG
>NW_006921790.1:1705737-1710178 GCF_000298275.1 Orycteropus afer afer
TAAAATATACTTTGAAAATATTCTTGTCAGTTATTGCATTTCTTTTTCTTTTGTGATTGTTCCTGTTTGTTTATGTGGTTTGAAATATTTCTTCCCTTGATTTTATTTATTTATTTAATTTTTATTTTTGTCTAACTGAGTGGAAGACAGCAACTGTTCTCATACAACCTGACCCTACATGCAACTCCTGCACCCTCACTCCCTGAGTGAAGACCACCACTTGCTTTTGCACCACAGACCAACGATATATGGAGGACAATGCCAGCTCACCTCATACTCAGTTACTCTTTATGAACAGCTAGCAGTGATATGTGCACACATTAAACATAAATAAAAATACACCACAATGTCTCAGAGATGACAGATCATCACAGACCACACAAGGGAGCAAGATAAAGCAGTAGAAACAAAGGACCATCATACAAGCCCAGATAAAATCCCTAAGGAAGAAGCACCATTGGATCTCCCTGATAAGGAATTCAAATGATTTATACTTGGATATTTTCAATGTATTGAGAGACAAACCAAGGAAAACACTGACAGATCAAGGAAAACACTTATAAAATTAAGGAAACCACAGACAAAACTCTAGATCAATGTAGGAAAACAATACTAGAACAAATTGACAAAATATACAAAAAATAAGAAATGGTACAAAAACAACAAATAGAAATCCAGAAAATTAAGGTTTCAGAATAGATAGTTCATTGAAGGGGCAAAGGAGAAGAATCAAATCAATGGAAAATCTTAGAATTAATGAGATTAAAGACAAATACCTCAATACTACTTTGTTAAGGGATTAGTCATTCAAAAGATCAAAACAAAATGTAGATAGCCAAAGACACATGTGGGATACCATCAAAATGAATGACCTATGTATAATCAGAATTCCAGAACAAGAAGAGACAGGTAAAGCCACAGAAAGAAATTTCAAAGATTTGTTAGAAGAGAATTTCCCTGCTATGATGAAAGATGAGAATAAATCCATTCAAGAAGTTCAATGTACTCCAAACAGGATAGACCCCAAAAGAAAATCACCAAGAGATCTAATAACCAAGCTCTCCAAAACGAAAGACAAGGAAAGAATCCTGAAAGCAGCATGGGAATGATGAAAAGCTACCTATAAAGGGCAGCCTAAGAGTCAGCTCTGATTTCCTGGCAAAAACCATTCAGGCGAGACGGCAATGGGATGATATATATAAAACCTTGAAAGAAAAAAATCTTCAACAAAGAATTAAATATCCAGCAAACATGTCCCTAAAAAAATGAGGGTAAAATTAGGAGATTTCCAGATAAGCAAAAATTAAGAGAACTTTTTAAAATCAGATCAACATTACAAAAGGTCTTAAAGGGAGTCTTCCCAATGGAGAGCCAGTAACAGCAAACACAACAACCAATGATTAACATACATGATACCATAACTCAGAAACCAATCCAGTAATAGAAGTATCTAAAGTAAAATAAGCTTACAAAGCTATAAAGAAGGAACCAGAAATCTCAATTGGTAAATGAGGGCAACTACAAACCAAATAGGGGGAATAAACAGTATAGTTATGGGTGAAATTTAACAGAGAAAATTCATTTTCCACACAGCAATTCATACACTTTTTGTCTCATGACATTGACTGCAATTCCCCACAATGTAACAACTCTATTCCCACTTCCTCCCCACAGTTGCCTCTTCCCTGTGTCTTTCCCTCCTATGTAGTCCCACCCCTCCAGCTGTCTCCCTATGCAAACACTGCCCTTCTGTTCTCCTGTGATTGATTGCTCCAAGGAGTGTATCTACTTGATTAAATGTACACCCTGTATGCCTGTCTATTGTTTGGCTGGAAGCCACAGGACTGAGTTCAACTCCAGACCTGAAGGGTAGCTTGGGGCTATAGTCTCAGGGGTCTCACCGGGTTTTATCAGAGCAGTAAACCTGGTCCTTTTTTTTTTTTTTTTTTAATGATTTTAAGTTTTGTTCCACATTGTTGTGCCACTACATCCAAGATTTCCTGCACCAATCCCCCTTCAAGTGTTAGACAGTTGTAGCTGGTCAACATCTAGTTCTTTTAGTCTCTTGGTCATATGGGCTGCACATGGTCTACTAGTTCCTTGGACTAATTGTTTACATATTTTGTTGTTGTTGTTGTTTTTCTTCATTCTTCTTTGCTCTGGACAAGGAGAGACCCATTGTTGCACCTAGATGGCCACTTGCAAGCTTTTAAGATCCCCGTTGCTACTCATGAAAGTAGTATGTAGAACAAAAGTTTTGTGTAGTAAATTATGCCAAATGAGCTTGATGTCCCTTGTGACCATGGTCCTGAGCCCAAGTGTGTCCAATTACTCACTCCCTCTAACCCTGTAAATGGTCACAGGCACACTAGCCCCTGCCTTGACATACCTGTTTGTTCAGCCTGTCCACTCGTCTATTCACCTATAGATCAATTGTTGCCATCACTGACAACATGGTACTGTACAAGCAAAAGGGTTCATCTTTGTTGTTTTTACCTCCTATGTACCTTTCTGTCTTCCTCTTCCTCAGTGCTACCACGTTGATCATTTACATTTGGTGCATTGTCCTTCTCTTCATCCAAATAAATACTTGTTCCTACCTATCTAGTGATACTGCCTCGGAAACCCAAGGAGGGGTTGCTATGAGTCAGGTCCAACTCAACGGCACATAACAACAACAACAACAACCTATCTAGCAGTATTCCCTCCCCACTCTTCCCACCCCTAGTAGCCAACAAAGAAATATTTTCCACGATGTTTTACAATAATGAACTAATACAACATTTGTCTTTCTGTGATTGACTTATTTCACTCAGCATAATGTCCTCTATGTTCATCCATGTTATGTGGTCTTTGTAGACTCTACATTATTCTTTAGTGTTGAATAGTATTCCATTGTATGTATATAACATAGTTTACTTATTCATTCTTCTGTTGATGGGCACCTAAGTTGTTTCCATCTTTTTGTTATTGTAGATAGTGCTACAGTGAACATGGTTGTGGATATATTTGTTCTTGTCCTGGATCTCACTTGTTTAGGATCTGTACCTAGTAATGGGATTGCTGGATCAAATGGTATTTCTAATTCCAAGTTTTTATTGAATTGCCATACTTCTTTCCACAGTGGTTGTATCATTGATTTTACAGTCCAACAAGCAGTGTATGAGAGTCCCAATGTCTCCACATCCTTGTCAGCATTTGTTCAATTCTGTCTTGTTGAACTTTGCAACTAGTGCTGGTGCAAGATGGTATCTCATTGTTGTTTTGATCTGTATCTCTCTAATGGCTAATGATCATAAAAATTTCTTTCTGTGTTTGTGGGCTGCCTAAATATCCTCTTTGGTGAAGTGTCTATAGACTTGTCTTTTGGGTATTCTGCCCAATTTGTAATTGGATTGTTTGTCTTTTTGTTGTTGAGGGGTTGGAATGTTCCATAAATTCTAGTGGTAAGTCCCTTGTCAGACATGTCGTTATTGATTTTTTTTTTTTTTCCCAATCTGTAGGTTCTCTTTTGACTCTTTTGGAGAAGTCTTTGGAAGCACATAAAAAGTTAGTTTTGAGGTCTCATTCATCGAGTTTATCTTCTGCTGTTTGTACATTTTGGGTTATGCTTGATAGTCTATTTATGCCATGTATTAGGGCCCCTAAATTTGCCCTTAGTTTTTTCTTGAGAAACTTTAGAGTTTTAGGTTTCACGTTGAAGTTTTTGATACATCTGAAATTAGTTTTTGCATGTGGTGTGAGGTACAGACCTTGTTTCATTTTTCTGCAAATGGATATCCAGTTTTGCCAGCACCATTTGTTAAACAGACAATCTCTTCCCCATTTAATGGATTTCAGATTCACTTTTGAGACTCCCATAGCTGTGTTGGTTTCTGGGTTATGTCATCTTGTATATTAATGGTTTGGTGTTGTTTGCTAGAGAGCTCTGGTGACTTAATGCCTAAGGCATTTGACTGCTAACCAGAAGGCTGGTGGTTCAAATCCACCAGCCACTCCTTGGAAGGAAGGTTGGACAATCTACTTTCATAGTGATACCACCTCAGAAACCCAAGGAAGGATTGCTATGAGTTGGATCCAACTCCAAGGCAATGAGTGTTGTTTTTGATTTTGGTTGTTTGCTATCAATGGTTCTCTGTTCAAAAGACTCTACTTACTATCTCTTGTAAGGTTGGTCTGGTTTTAACAAATTACCATAATTTCTGCTTATCTGGAAATCTCTTAATTTCACCAACATATTTGAGGAACAATTTTGCTAGGTATATGTTTCTTTTTTTTTCTTTTTTTTATCTTTTTTTTTTTATTAGGATTTGGGTGAAGATTTACAGAGTAAATTCACTTTTCATAAGGCAGTTCACATATACTTTGTCTCATGTCATTGACCAAAATTTACAATGCAGCAGCTCCCCTCCCACTTCCTCCCCATAGTTACCTCCTCCCA
>NW_006921790.1:1714710-1717804 GCF_000298275.1 Orycteropus afer afer
TCTGTGCAATCCTTCTGCCTAGTCCGCCATCTTGCCCCGCCTAGGTATATGTTTCTTGATTGGAATTTTTTCTCTTACAGGGTTTTGTGTATACCATGCCATTGCCTTCTTGCTTACATGGTTTCTGGTGAGAAATCAGAACTTATTCTTATTAGTTGTCCTTTGTAGGTAACTTTTTGTTTTTCCTGTGCTGCTTTCAGGGTTCTTTGTCTTTGGTTTTGATGAGTTTGATGATATATCTTGGTTCTATACTTTTTGGGCTTTGTTGGACTTTCTGAATGGATGTATTCTCATCTTTGATCATATCAGGGAAGTTCTCTTTCAACAAATTTTGGACAATTTTCTTAGTGGTTTTATTTTTCTCTTCCTGTTCTGGAATTCTGATTATACATAGGTTATTCCTTTTGATGGTATGCCACATGAATCTTAGGTTTTCTTCATTTTGTTTTGATTCTTTTTTTCTGATTGATCCCTTTCCAAAGAATTACTTACTTATTTGTCTTCAATCTTAGTAATTCTATTTTCCACTGATTCAATTTTATTCCTTTGCCCTTTCAATGTGTTATCTATTTCTGAAAATTTAGTATTAGTCTTCTGGATTTCTATCTGTACATTTTGTATCAGTTCTAATGTTTCATTTATTTTGTCATTTTGTTCTTGTATTTTCTTCTGAAATTGTTCTAAAGTTTTCTCTGTGTTTTCCTTAATTTTGTCAGTGTTTTCCTTGATCTGTCTCTCAATGCTTTGAAGATACCTAAATGCTATTTCTTCATCAGGGATGTGTTCTGTGTCTATATCCTGCTTCCTTGTTTCTATTGCATTATCTTGCTTCTTTGTGTGGACAGTGATGTGATGTTTTGTTTGGTGATGGTCTGTATTCTCCCAGACATTGTGATGTTGTTTTATTTTGATCTCTGATAACACTTTGTGAAGAGCAACTAAGGGTGAGTCAGGCTATTATTAGTGGTAGCTTATCATTGACCATTTGGTGAAGAAAATGTAGTTTCTCACTCAGTAAGTGGAGCTTCAGGAGGTGGGGGTGTGATTGTATTGTATAGGCATGGTTGCTGTCTCCCGCTCAGTTAGATAAAAACAAGGATCAAAAAGCCATCCAAAAAAAAATAAAAGGAAGTGGACAAAAAACACACCACATAGACACACAGGAAAAATCACAAAAAAAGAGAAAAGGAAAAGAAAAAGAAAAATGAAACCCACAATATCTGGGGTAGGGGCAATAAGAGAAAAGAGGTAGAGTAGGAGAATAATGAAGGTAAAATGGGAAAAACACAAAAAGAAAAACAAGGACTGGGGTTAACCATGAAAAAGAGAAAAAATGGGAACCAGGAACAAGGAGGAGAGAAAAAGTTGAAAACTATAACCTTGGAAGAGAAGAATAAAGAATAATAATTAAAAGGATCAAAATAATAATAACAACAACAACAACAATAATTTTAAAACAGACAAAAACAAACAAACTAAAAAAAGTAAAAAGGAAAAAAAAATCTAGGCAATGCTGAGATGGGCACCCAGGCTCTGTCAGAGGACACAGACTGAGATGGAATTTCTGCTGGCCCAGAAGGTGGGTGGAAGTGAGG
Source organism: Orycteropus afer afer (assembly GCF_000298275.1). NCBI lineage: Eukaryota > Metazoa > Chordata > Mammalia > Tubulidentata > Orycteropodidae > Orycteropus > Orycteropus afer. The sequence continues at coordinate 1,716,306 of NW_006921790.1, forward strand.
GATAGCCACACCTCTGTTCACCCAGAGGATTTTGGGTATAAGAGTAACAAGGAGAATATAGCACCTTTCCAGTCCTTAGTGCTGGAATGTCCTTGTGATCCCTGGCAAGTGGAGCCTATTCTTAGGTCCCTGGAATCTGAGAGAATGCTGTTACTTTAAATATCCAAAATGGTAGAACAGCTTGTAAACATTCAAAATGATTGTGACTGAGTTCAAAATGGAGTCGAACCAGTGAGCAGCACGCTTTATCCTTCAGGCATCTAAGGTCTTGAATAACTAGCCACAGCAGTTTAAATTAGGAATTTCACTACTTTGAACAGCTCACAGATTCAGATTATATCAAACTCGCAAGAGCAGAATTAGAGGAAAGGCACAGAGAGATTATTGGGAAAAGAGCTACTGGAGGAAGATGGATGGACGGGCACCCAAGAGAGACATTGGAAACTCACTGTGCACCAGGCTAGGGCACCTGCCTGAGATTCCCGAGCCAAAAGGGAGGATGCCTTATAACAGCTTACTAGAGACCACTCTAATATTCTGGTGGACAGCAGCAGAGATCTGCCTCCAGCAGCTCATCTTGATTTTTTGGAGGTAATTGGGGTCTCCTGGGGGCTGGCTGCAGGCACGGACACCTCCGCTGAGATTTGGAGGAAAACTTACTATTGCGACAGGAAGAGTAGCTCCCTGCGCTCCCAGTGGGGCACAGAGTAGACTGGGGTCAGACTGGGAGACTTCGTGCTTTTCTTTTTCACAGAGATCGGGACCACAGGTTACTCCCCTGACCCACAGCTCAAACCCCGCACATCTTTGGCACTGCAGCTGGGCGGTATCACAGACAAACTCCAGAGCTCGCCATTAGCGATCTGGCGGGATTACGTCAGCACCCCAGACAGAACCAACAGGGAGAGGGAAGAAACTGCACTCCCGGGATTTCTGCCTTGGTGCTGTTCTTTAGCGCTGTGGGGCCGCGGATGCAGGATCTTTGAGCCTGCCTGAAATTGTGATGCTCTAACAATAAGAATATTTTCTGAATTGAGCTGCAGTCTTGCAAATAAATACGTCATCAAAAATAGCCTGCTCGAAGCCCAAGAAACCAGCCCTAGCAACACCAAGCTTTCCTTCTTCCGCTCCCACCTTCTTCTGCTCCCACTTTCTCTGCCAATATCTTCTCTCACTCAATAGAAGAAAACATATTCATCCAATTATCATAAAACCTCCCACTTCAAACTCTAAACCCTCTTTATGACAAACAGAACCACATATCCACACTACATACAGGGATTCTACCACCACAGAGAATACAGGAGACCTAGCATCAATTAAAAAAAAAAAAAAAAAAAAACAGGCAAAAGGAACCCCATTAAAAAACCCATTGCCACTGAGTCTGTATTGACATATAACAACTCTGGAGATCACGTTCTCATAGCTGTTAAAAGGCCAAAATTTGGAATGGATTTTACGTGAATCCCTTGTTATAACTAATATGCTAAAAAAAAAAA
>NW_006921790.1:1717904-1719009 GCF_000298275.1 Orycteropus afer afer
GCAGCTAGTGACAACCTAAAGAGACAGTGCTCTACCAGATACCAGGGACTTAAGAAGAGGTTCTGCTTTCCAGTAACCCCAACAACTCTCCAGGAGTGCACTGCACGACTGAAGAGGTCCTATTCTACACCTTCCTTTTTTTTTTCCTCTCTCTCTTCTTTCTCTCATGGTTAACCCCATCCCTTGTTCATACCCCATACCTTGTTCATTTGTTTTGTTTGTTTAATTGTTTGTTTTGTTCTATTTTTGCTTTTATTTTCTTTTATACTGTTGGTCTGTTTCTTTGTTTGTTTTCTTTATTCATTATTCTACTTCTCTATCTTTTCACTCTCAGTGACCTATCCCCAGATACTGTAGATTTATCTGTTTTCTTCTTCTTCCCCCTCCCTTTTTTTTTTTTTTTTTTTCTTTTTTTGAGTTACTGGTCATGTGTGATTTTAGGGTGTATTTTTTGTAGATGTGCTTATAGTTTTTTCAATGGTTATTCAATTGTAATTTTTGCCTAAGTGACTGGGAGACAGCAACAGTCCTCATAAGATACAAGTAAACCCACACCTCATGCAACTTCACTTACTGAGCAAGAGCCAGCACCGCTTTCTCCACCAACGGGCCAACAATAAAAAAAAAAAAAAAAAAACACCAAGAAGAGCCTGAATCACCCTTGGCTGCTCTTCACAAACAATTAACAGAGATCTTAATACAATACCATGATGCATCAGAAACAACAGACCATCACAGTCCACACAAAGAAGGAAGATAAAATGGTAGAAACAAGAGAACAGGATACTGACCCAGAACATATCCCCGAGGAAGAAGTAGCATTGGAACTCTCTGATAAGGAATTCAAAAGAATTATATTTAGGTATCTTCAAAGGATTGAGAGACAGACCAAAGAAAACACAGAAAATACCTTAGAATAATTCTGGAAGAAAATACAAGAACAAAATGACAAAATAAATGAAAAATTAGAAATGATTATAAATATACAGATAGAAATCCAGAAGACTAATACTAAATTATTAGAAATAGATAACACATTGGAAGGGCAAAGGGGTAGAATTGATGCAATGGAGGACAGAATTAATGAGATTGAAGACAAATACCT
>NW_006921790.1:1723784-1727252 GCF_000298275.1 Orycteropus afer afer
GGGTTTGAACCGCCAGCCTTCTGGTTAGCAGTCAAGTGCCTTAGGCACTGTGCTACCAGAGCTCCTTTTCTGTGCATGAGCGAGAGACCAAGAGCGTGTATGAACCCCTTTTAGTCATAATGTATTATTGTGTGGATATGTTGTTGGATACTATTGACTGGGATTTTATTCAAGATTTTTGTGTCTGTATTCATGAGGGATATTGGTCTATAGTTTTCCTTTTTAGTTATGTCTTTGGGAGGAGTCCATCCTTTTCTATGTTTGGAATAGTTTGAATAGGATTGTTGTCATTTATATTCTGAATATTTCATAGAATTCTCCAGTGAAACCACCTGGGTCAGGGCTTTTTCATTGGTAATTTTTTCATAATTTGTTCAATTTCTTCTTTTGTCATGTGTCTGGTCAACTTTTCCACCCCAGTCTGTGTTAATTTAGGTAGGTAGTATGTTTCCAGAAATCTTCTCATGTCTTCTAGGTTTTCAAATTTATTGGAGTACAGTTATTCATAGAATTCAGATATTATCCTTTTTATTTCAGTTGGTTCTGTTGTTATGATGCTCAATTTGTTCTTATGTATATTCTCTCCCTCTTTCCCTTTGTTAAATTTGCCAATGGTTTGTCGATTTTTTTAATCTTTTCAAAGAACCAACTTTCAGTCATGTTGATTTTTTCTATTGTCTTTCCATTTTCTGTTTCATTTATTTCTGTTCAAATCTTTATTATTTCTTTTCTTCTCGTGACTGTAGGCTTTTTGCTTCTCTTTTTCTCATTGAAGATGTTGGGTTAAGGTGATGATTTTGACTTGATCTTCTTCTTTGATGTGTGCACTTATTGCTGTAAATTGGTCTCTGATCTCTGTTTTTGCTGTGTCCCAGATATCAGATGCAAGTAATATTTACTGAACATAGTTCAAAAATGATTGCAGAAATATATTGATAGAGAACTTCAGGAAATACAAGATGGATTCAGAAGAGGATATGGAACAGGAGATATCATTGTTAATGTCAGATGGATCTTGGCTGAAAGCAAAGAATACCAGAAAGATGTTTATTTGTGTTTTATTGACTATGCAAATGCATTTGCTTGTGTGGATCCTAACAAATTATGTATAACATTGAGAAGTATAGGAATTCCAGAGTAGTTAATTGTGCTCATGGAGAAGTTGTACATAGACCACGAGGCTGTCACTCATACAGAACAAGGGGACACTGCATGGTTTAAAATCAGGAAGGGAGTTCATCAGAGTTGTATCATTTTACCATACTTATTCAATGTGTATGCTGAGCAAATAATCCAAGAAGCTGGATTATATGAAGAAGAACAAAGTATCAGGATTGGAGGAAGAGTCATTAACAACAGACACAAATTTCTTGCTGAAAGTTAGGATGACTTGAAGCACTTACTGATGAAGATTAAAGAATACAGTCTGTAGTATGAATTACATCTCAACACAAAGAAAATGAAAATCCTCACAACTGGGCCAATAAACAGGACCATGATAAATGGAGAAAAGACTGAAGTTGTCAAAGATTTCATATTACTTGGTTCCACAATCAACACCAATGGAAGCAGCAGTCAGGACATCAGACAATGTATTGCGCTGGGAAAATCTGCTGCAAAAGACCTCTTTCAAGTGCTGAAGAGCAAAGATGTTTCTTTGAAGACAAAGGTGTGCCTAATCAAAGTGATGTTATTGTCCATCACCTCATATGTATGTGAAAGCTGAACATTCAATATGGAAGACTGAAGGAGAGTTGATGCTTTTGAGTTGTGGTGTTGACAAAGAATACTGAAAGTACTGTAGACAGCCAAAGGAACTAGCATCTGTCTTGGAAAAAGAAAAACTGGGATGCTCCTTGGAAGTGAGAATGGCCAGACTTCATTTCACCTACTTTGGTCATGTTGTTCAAAAAGTCCATTCCCTGGAGGAGGATATCATGCTCGGTAAAGTGGGAGGTGAATGAAAAAGGGGAAGACCATTCACAAGATGGATTGGCAGAGCTGCTGCAATGATGGGGTCAGGTACAGCAAGCATTGTGAGGCTAGCACAGGACTGGGCAGTATTTCGGTCTATTGTACATAGGGTTGCTGTGTGTTGGAACTGACTCAATGACATCCATCAACAACAGAGGTTTAGGTATATTGTGATTTCATTCTCATTCAATTCAAGGCATTTTAAAATTCAATTTTTATTTCTTTTATTACTCAGTCATTTTCAGGTAAAGTATTATTCAGTTTCCGTGTGTTTGCTGTTTTTCCATCGATCTTCCTATTGTTGATTTCTAATTTTATAGCACTGAGATCTTAGAAAATGCTTTGCAGTATTTCAGTGTTTTTCAATTTATTAAGGCTTGCTTTGTGGCCTAACATTTGGTTTATCCTGGAGAATGTTTCATGTGCACTGGGAAAGAATGTATATTGTGCTGTTGTTGGGTGAAATGCTCTGTAGATGTCTATAAAGTCAAGTTGGTGGATGTATTATTTAGCTCTTCTGTGTCTTTGTTGAGTTTCTTTCCAGTTGTTCTATCTTTCATTGAATGTGATGTATTAAAGTCTGCTACAATGACTGTGGAGTCATCTCTTTTTATCTTCAATTCTGTTAATGTCTGATTTATGTATTTCAGGGCCCTTTCACTGCATAAATAGTTATTTGTTATGGTTATATCCTCTTGTTCAATCTTTCCTTTAATCGTTATATAATGGCCTTCCTTGTGTCTTAATCATGACTTTTGTCTTAAAGTCAATTTTATCAGAAAATAGTATTGCCATCCTCCTCTTTTTTGATTGCCATTTATCTGAAATAGCTTTTTCTAACCTTTGATTTTTAGTCTATTTTTTTTCTTTGTTTCTGAGGTGTGTCACTTTCTTGACAACATATCTATGGATTATGTTTTCTTATTGAGACTGCAACTCTCCATCTCTTAAATGATGCATTTAATCATTTACTTTCAATGTAATTATTGACAAGTATGAATTTGTTGTCATTTTGTTATGTGTTTTTTCATGGAGTTCCTGATTTCTTTGTTCCATATAATTTTCTATGCTGCACTCATTTTCTTTATGAATTGTGTTATCATTTCCTTCATTGCTATTGTTTTAGTATTTGCTAACTATCTGTGCTTGTCCTCTTTTTTATTTTGATGTGAAGGTTTTTCATTTTTTCTTTGAGATTACCCTGTGATTTATAATTTTCTTCCCAAGTTTCAAACAGTTCATTCTGTCTTGAAATTGTCTTATCTTCCTCACCATGTAGAAGTTCTGTAACTACACTATTTTTTTTTTTTTCTTTTTTGGTTTCTAACTTGCTTCATATACTGACTGAATTATCTGGTTCCCTGTTTACAATCTTGTAAGCTTATTTTACTTTGGATACCTCCATAACTGGGTTGGTTTCTGAGTAATATCATCATGTGTGTTAGTTGCCAGTTGTTGTTTGTTGTTGGTTCTCTGTCCAAAGGACTCCCTTTA
>NW_006921790.1:1727438-1760147 GCF_000298275.1 Orycteropus afer afer
ATAGATTCTGCTGAGAAATCGAGCTTAGTCATTGGTTGTCTGTTGTTGGTAATTTCATTTTTCCCATGCTGCTTCCAGGATTATTTCTTTGTCTTTGTTTTCAATGAGTATTTATAGTTTTATTTGTCTCTTCCTTTCCTGGAATTCTGATTACACATAGGTTATTATTCTTGATTGCATCCTACATGAACCTTAGGCTTCCTTCATTTTGTTTTGATCTTTTTCTGATTGACCCCTTTCCAACTAAGTATTGAGTGTTTGTCCTCAGTCTTAGTAGTTCTGTCTTCCATTCAATTCTACTCCTTTGCCCTTTTAATGTGTTCTCTATTTCTAAAAATTTAGTATTAATATTCTGGGTTTCTACCTGTAGATTGTACATCATTTCTAATTTTTCATTTATTTTGTCATTTTCTTCTTGTATTGTGTTCTGAAATTGTTCTAGGGTTTTCTGTGTTTTCCTAAATTTTGTTAGTGTTTTCCTTGATATATCTCTCAATCTGTTGTAGGTACCTACATATAATTCTTTTGATTTCCTTATCTTGGAGTTCCAATGTTGCTTCTTCCTCAGAGATGTGTTCTGGGTCTGTATCCTGGCTCCTTGTTTTCACTGTTGTATCTTGCTTCTTTGTGTGAACTGTGATGGTGTGCTATCTCTGAGATATTATGATATTGTTGTATTTATATTTAGTTGGTAATTGTATGTTGCAGTGATCCATCCAATATTTTCATTTTCTTTGTTTTGTTTGGATGTATCTGAGTAGGCAGTATACTGTACTCTTCTATTCACTAGTTGGCAGAATTTATGCAGTCACCATTTGTCTCCTGGTGAATGTGATAAAGAATGGGAGTTGGTACACAGATCTCTTTTAGTTGTTTGTGAAGAGCTGTTAACGGTAAGTCATGCTCATATTGGCTGGCATGTATCATTGGACATTTGGTGAAGAAGAAAACGATGACCCTCACCCCCTGGGTGGGGCTGCAAGAGGTGCAGGCATGGTTGGGTCATATATGCAAGTTTTCTCTCTCCCACTCAGTTGGACAGAGCAACAATTAAAAAATAATAATAATAAAAATAAGGACAAAAAACACACACTGCATAAAAACACAGGAAAAATCACCAGAAATAGAAAGGGGAGGGGGGCAGATGAAAGGCCATAAATGAGATGAAATATTTAAATAAATACTTTAAAAAAACAAAAGAAATATAAACTGAAAAGGTTAAAAAATAATAACACAATATTTCAAGAGAGATGATTAAGAGAAAAAAAACTAGAGTAAGACAATAATTAGGAAAAAAAAAAATGAGAAAAATGCAGAAAGAAAAACCAGAAATGAGAAGAACCACAAGAAAGAAAAGAATAGGGACTAGGAAATGGGAATAGAGATAAACCCTCAAACTAGAACGTGGGAAGGGAAAAAGAAAGAATAAAAATGAAAAGGAAGAAAAGAGAACATAAAAAGAGAATAATTTAAAAACAAACAAACAAAAAACAAAAAATAATCTGGGGGTGGTGATGGTAGTAAGGCAGGGCACCCAGCTCCATCAGGACACACAGACTGGGATGGAATTCCTGCCAGTCCAGAAGGTGAGTGGAGGTGAGGGATGGCCACATCTCTGTTCAGCAAGAGAGTATGAGGTGTAAGAATAAAAAGGGGAATATCACATCTTTCCAGTCATCAGCCTCTGTGCTGTCTTCTGCAAACAGAACCTATTCTTAGGTCCTTGGAATCTGAACAAGAGTGCTGTCACTTTAAACATCCAAAATGACTGCTGCTTGTAAACATTCAAAATGTCTGCACCCTCCAAACAGCCAAAAGTCCACAGTTCAGTTTGTCTCATTCTTTGCTGTTTCCCTTTTTAATCATCATCCATCAGTGCAGTTGTCCATGCAGCCCTTGGTGAGCAGGGTCGATTTTTAAGTTAATTCTCAGGTCCTAACACCACTTGGAAATAACCAAACTGCCCATGCCATCAGGACAGCTGACATTCCACAGCTCTGTTTGTCTCCTTGTTCACCATTTTATTTCAGGTTCTTCTACTAGTTTGTGTTTAATCCACTTCTGTATCCTTCCTTTCAAAGCTCAGGACTCCAGGATTGTCTTCTGTATCTGTGTCAATTGGTTTTCCTTTTCTTTGTTAAAGAGGGTTTGTGAAGCTGTCTGCCTATTCCAACATCTTACCAGTAATCTCCCAGGATAGACTGTTTTAAAGTTGAGAAGAAGATTATAAATCACACGGTAAATGCAAAGAAAAAAAATAAGCTGTAGCATCAATATAAGAAAGAAGACAAGCACAAATTTTTAGCAAATATTATGACAATAGCAATGAATGAGATGGTAACACAATTCTAAGTAAAATGTGCTCAGCACAGAAAATTTCATGGAACAAAGAAATCATAACACCATGAAAAAACACATAACAAAATTACATCAATAAATTCATGCTTGTTGATAATTATATTGAATGTCAGTGGATTAAATGCTCCACTCAAGAGATGGAGAGTTGCAGACTGGATAAGAAAACATGACCCATTGATATACTGTCTACAATAGACTCACCCCAGAGACAAAGACAAAAACAGACTAAAATTCAAAAGCTTAGAAAAATATATACCAAACAAATGGCACCAAAAAAGATCAGGAGTGGCAATCAATATTAATTTCCAATAAAATAGACTGTAAGACAAAAAATGATCATAAGACACAAGGAAGAACATTACATAATGGTTAAAGGATCAATTGAACAAGAGAACATACCCATAATAAATATCTATGCACCCAATGAAAGAGCCACAAAATACATAAATCAGACTTTAACCAAACTGAAAAGAAAAACAGATTACTCCACAGTGATAATATGAGACTTTAATATACCACTTTCAATAAGAGATAGAACAACTAGAAAGAAACCCAGCTAATATGCAGAAGAACTAAATAATATGATCAACCAACTTGGCATAGACAGGTACATAGCACACCACACAGCAACAGCAAAGTATACACTCTTTTCCAGCACACATGGAATATTTTCCAAGATAGGTCATATGTTAGGCCACAAAACCAGCATAAATAAGTTTTAAAATGTTGAAATACTGCAAAGTATCTTGCCATATCACAATGCTATAAAATTAGAAATCAATACTAGGAAGACCAATGGATAAAGAGAAAATTCATGAAAACTGAATAATACCCTCTTTAAAAATAACTGGGTAATAGAAGTAATAAAAAATGAAATGAAAACAATTCCCTGCATCAAACGAGAATTAAAACACAACATACCAAACACTTTGGGGCTCAAAAGTAGTGGTCAGAGGGCAATTTATAGCAATAGATGCACACATCAAAATAGAAGAAAGAGCCAAAATCAACAGCTTAATCCAACATCTCTAACAATTATTAAAAGACCAGCAAAAACAGTCTATAGTCGCCAGAAGAAAGGAAACAATAAAGATTTGAGCGGAAATAAATGCCACAGAAAATAGAAAGATAATATCAAAAATCAAGAAGACTAGTAGTTGGTTGCTTGAAAGGTTAATAAAATTGCAACAACCACTGGCATACTTAACAAAGAAAAGAAGGAGAAGATATAAATAGCACATATAAGAAATGAAACAGGTGATGTCACAACAGAACCAAGAGAAAAAATAAGAAGAAACTACGAAGAACTGTACTCCAACAAATTTGAAAACCTAGACAAAATGGATAGATTTCTAGAAACACACTGCTTAACAAAACTGACACAAATGAAGGTAGAAAATTTGAACAGACCAATAGCAAAAGAAGAAATTGAACAGGTTGTAAAAAAATATTACCAGCCAAAAATGTACTTGTCCAGATGGTTTCACTGGAGAATTTTACCAATCATTCAGAGAAGAGCTGACACCAATCCTATTCAAACTATTACAGAACAGAGAAAATGAAGGAATATTCTCTCATTCATGTTATGAAGCCAGCATAAACTTGTTACTAGAACCAGGCAAAGACAACACTAGAAAAGAAAGCTAGAGATCAATATCCCTCACGAATATAGATACAAAAATCTTTAGCCAAATCCTAGCCAATAGACCCTAACAACATATCAAAAGAAATAATATGCCATGACCAAGTGGGATTTGTACCAGGTACGCAAGGATGGTTCAACATTAGAAAAACAATCAACATAATCCATAACATAAGTAAAATAAAGGAGAAGCATCACATAATCATATCAATAGATGCAGAAAAAGCACTTGATAAAATCCAACCCCATTTCTGATGAAACCTCTCAGAAAAATAGGAATAGAAAGGAAATTCTTCATAATACAATATGCAAAACAACAGCCAACATTATTCTCAGTGAAGAGAGACTGAAATCATTCCTCTTGCAAACAGGAATCAGACAAGGATGCCCTCTATCTCCACCTTTGTTCAACACTCTATTGGAAGTCCTACTCAGGACAGTAAGACAAGAAGGGGAAATCAAAGGCATCTAAATTGGTAAGAAAGAAATAAAACTATCCCTATTTAAAAATGATATGATCCTATTTATAGAAAACCCAAGAGACTTAGCAAGAAAATTACTGGAACTTATTGAAAGGTTTAGCATAGTGTCAGTATACAAAACTAAAAACCAAACTGACTGACGTGGAGTTGGATTTGACTCATAGTGACCCCTTCTTGGGTTTCCAAGGCAGTATCACTACGGAAGTAGATTGCCCAATCTTCCTTCATAAGACTGGCTTGTAGGTTTGAACCGCCAGCCTTCTGGTTAGCAATCAAATGTCTTAGGCACTACACCACCAGAGATCAATATTCAAAATGAGTTGAATTGCTCTAAACCAGCAAAGAGGTCTTTGAAATGGAAACAAGGAAATCAACACCGCTTACAATAGCTACCAAAAAGATAAAATACTTGGTAAGAAATCTTTCCAAGAACGAATAGACTGCAAAAGTTTATTTCAAGAAACTATAAGAGATCTGGGAGCTCTGGTGGCACAGCGCCTAAGGCACTTGACAGCTAACCAAAAGGTTGGTGGTTCAAACCCACCAGCCACTCCTCAGAAAGAAGATTGGGCAATTTACTTCCACAGAGATACCACCTCAGAAACCCAAGGAGGGGTCGCTAAGAGTCAGAGACAACTTGACGGCACACAACAACAACAACATAAGACATCTACATAAATGGAACACCATTCCATCCTCATGTATAGGAAGGTTGAACATTGTGAAAATGTAAATACTACCCAAAGCAAAGTACACATTCAATGCAATCCCAACCCAGATTCCACCAACATTGTTTAAAGACATGGAAAAACTCATCAATAATTTTATTTGGAAAAAAACAAGACTTCAGATAATCAAAGCACTATTGAAGAAGAAAGACAAAGTAGGAGGTCTCACACATTCCCAGATCTCAAAACCACATACAGCCACAGTTGACAAAACAGCCTGGTATTTATACAATGACAGACACATAGACCAGTGGAACAGAATTGAGAAACCAGAAATAGATCCATTGACTCATGGTCAGTTGATATTTGACAAAGAGCCAAAAATCTATTACATGGGGAAGAAATAATTTCTTTTACAAATAGTGCTAGGAAAACTGGATATCTATTTGCAGAATGCTGAAACATGAGCCATACTTCACACCAAATGCAAAAATGAACTCCAGGTGGATCAAAGACTGAAATATGAAATATAAAACTATGAAGTTCATCAAAGAAAAAATAGGGGCAAATTTAGAAGCCCCATTTATGACATAAATATGCTATCAAGCATAACCTATGATGAACAAACAGCAGATGATAAACTAGATATTTGAGATCTTCTAAAAATTAGATGCTTATGTGCATCAAAAGACTTCTCCAAAAGAGTAAAAAGAGAACCTACAGAAAGGAAAAAAAAAATTGGCAATGACGTATCTGACAAAAGACTTATCTCTAAAATTTATAGCATTGTCTTTGTCCCAGACACTATTCTAGAGGCTTCAAATGTATAATTTCCTTTCTCAATAAATCTATCAGTTGTGGACATTTGTCCTTTTTTGGCAGATGAGAAATTTAAGGAGTGAGGAGGTTAAGAAATGTGCTCAAGTTCATGCAGCTAGTAAGCGACAGAACTAAGATTTATTCCAATAGCCTTCACTCTTAATCATGTGATGGATTGACTTTCCATATGTCAATAATTAGTAATTTATTAATAAATTGTAATGTCCCCTTGTTAAGTCGTTGGCAAAATATCTTGATTCACTTGGTAAAGCCACATCAATTAAATGCATACATTCTTCCTTTCCCCTAAATAGGTGATAATACTAGGAATGCTCAATTTTTATGAATTTGCTAGTAAAGGTATTACAGATATATAAAATTTGTTCTTTGTATTTCACTTAGAAATGTTTACATATTCATAAATCTTATTAATTATTCATATAGATATTAGTCATAGAATATGTTGGTATGTGAAAGTGATAATGTTAATTCTTGCTATGAAATAAATTATATTATCATTTGGTAGAGTTGTTCACTTAAAGTTTTTATTTTCTTTTATTTCAATGAGGATTCTGTTTTTAATACTGAATGAATTTTTGAAAGTCAGCTATAGATTTCATTCATTGCATAGGTAAAGACAATTCAAATCAATATAATTTTAAAAAAAGCAAAATGCTGTGTGTTGATTTGGTGTTTGCAGAGAATCATTTATGGAAATTAGCTTATCTACCTAGTGCCTAAATAAATAAAAAAAAAAAGGAATATTTAAAACTATTGTGGAAAACTGTTTCATATTTTTCTATTGCCTTTCCCAAGAAAGTTTTAATTGTATCAATGTTAATGTAGTGAATCCTGAGTTCTAAAAATGGCTTTATTCTATTGATATATTAACTAACAGAGGTCAAACATATGTAAGGGGAATTGAGTCTTAGTTGATGATCTTAAAGAGATTATATTATATCGTGCTAACTAAATTAATATAAAATGTGGCAATAAAAAGAAACAATGTGCCTAACAGGTTAAGTTATGGCTTATGTAAGGCATATCCACATATCATAGGAGAAAAATAACCCAGCAACAAATAAAGTGACTTTTATCAAATCTGAGATATATGTAATATTTGTCACTGTTGTCATCTTAATTTTATCATTTGATGAAATGGAGTTTGAAAGAAGTCAGATAACTGCCAAGATTACTCAATAAGCAAGGGACAGAGCTGTAACTCAAATTCCAAGTGATCTGATGGCAGACATACACTTATGTGCACTGTATCCTTAGGAAAAGATAAAGGGGAAGCAATCAGATGGGAGTGTGGGAGAGGGCTAACCAACAGTGTGGTTTGCTAAGGGAGCCAAGAGCAGACTCTCTAGAAAGAAAACTTCGTGAAATTCAGAAGTTGAGTAGGAATCAATAAATCTCACCAGAGGTTTCTGGAAATTGATCAGTAGTTGCTTTCTGGTTGTTGTTGTTGTAATATGTGGTCAAGTCGATTTTGACTTATAGCGACCCCTCCCTGGGTTTCCGAGGCAGTATCATTACGGAGGTAGATTGCCCCATCTTCCTTCCGAGGAGTGGCTGGTGAGTTTGAACTGCCAGCCCTCTGGTTAGCAGTCAAGTGCCTTAGGCACTATGCCACCAGAGCTCCTTGCTTTCTGGTATCATAGCTAAAAAAAGAGAATGTGTTCAAGAGGAAAAAAGGAAGATGGGATCCAAAGATAAGTGAAAACATAGTTTTAAAGAATTAGCTCTTTCTCTGATACTACAATAAAAATGATAAGAAAGAGGTGAATTTGTTATCAAACTATGAAATCCTGCAAACTGGTGGCCTCATTTCAGCTTTTAGGGTGATTTCTAAAATTCCAAGGGCATAACTTTAGGTAGAAGATCATATCCATTTCTAAGAATGTCTAATCCATAACCATTTGGAGTGGTTTACCTGTTTATCTTGACAACAAATGCTTACTATTTAGTTATTTGCATAGTGTCTTGACTTACACATATTAAATTTGAGCCAGGACTTGGCCTCTACTTTTCTAGATGTTGTTGTTGTTGTTATGTGCCGTCAAGTCGGCCACGACTCATAGCGACCCCTCCTTGGGTTTCCGAGGCAGTATCACTATGGAAGTAGGATTGCCCAACCTTCCTTCCGAGGAGTGGCTGGTGGGTTTGAACCACCAGCCTTCTGGTTAGCAGTCAAGTGCTTTAGCCACTATGCTACAGTCCGTTGCATGATTCTCATTGCTTGTAAGCAGGAAATAATCAAGGGCTAAGTTTCTTGTACTGGGCTTGAAAATTATATAATAAATAAATAAATATGTAAATACTGCAATGGAAAATACTTGATGATTAAGGTAGATTTCTATCATAAATATGGTACACGTATTGACTGATGAAATCAAAGCCTCTCAACATTTAGTAATTAAAAAAGAAAAAAAAAAAAGACAATACTGTGAGGTTTGCAGTGGATGAAGAAAGCAATGACATTTACTTTCTTATTTCCCTATCCCTAATCTTAGGACTGGGTATATTCCTTCCTGGATATTTTTCCTCATGGGGTGAATCTAGGATCTCCTTGGATATTTGCTCTTACAGGTAAATGGGGATCAGTTGTGAAATCTTGGGGGTCCACCATTAGGTGCCACTCAGTGAACTAGGAGGTAGAACAGAAATTCTAAAATCAACCATAGTCGATTGGTCCACGAAACCATGAAACTAATCCTATAAAGTGTTTAGTTGTGCTTAAATAGTATCAGCATGAGCATTTTTTTTCAACAGTGATGCTATTGTAGTTTTAAAATTATATAAAACATCTTATTTGACATTTATTTCTTTTTTAAAAAATTTTGTGTTGGTGCATAGCTAATGGTAAAAACTACATTAGTCTGGTTGTATAAGCATTGCCATTAGTTGAATCCATTTTCCTCATCATTGTAAACAAAAGTTCACTTTTTCAGAAGTGGGCTATTTCTTATTGATATACTTATTTCCAAGATATTTTCAGAGACATGGAGTGTATTATTATTTGTTATATTCTTTTACTCATTTAGCAAAACAAATTGTCCTGCTGAAGGCTATAAAAATATCATTAATCTCCTTAAAATAATACATTACTTTTTAAAAACATGGCTACAATCTAAACGTAAATTATTTTAGATTATCATAAAGGACATAAGACTATTCTGAAGGAAATTACAAAATAATAACTGATTTTTGACAAATGGACTCAAAGTTAATCTTGTTTTAGAAAATTCAAATTTGGATATAACTATGAAGTAAGATTTAAATATAGGAAATCACACAGATTTCTAAATATGATCAGCAGGAATAGCACTATCAGAAACTACTTAAAAATTACAATAAAATTTTGATCTTATGAGTACATACTTACAGCTTATCTCAGTAACTTTTAAAAATTACTCTTTTCTCTAGAAACAAGCATTACCAGATTATTGCATTCAGGAGGTATAAAAATGTTACTCTATTAACCTCAGTATCATGTAGTACTTTTATAAGTTGAATTTTGATAATTGCCATAAAGTAGAAAATTGGGGAACTAAATTATTGTAATTTCTTCCATTTTTCTTTTGATTTATAGAGATTTAAATTGGTCCATATTTTGAGTTCCATTACTTTGGCAAGAAATAGGAAAATGTAGGCTGTATGTGCATTTGTGTGTGTATGCATATATATAGGCATGTTATTGCTTTTGGTAGGTACCATGCAGCAGGTTCTGATTCATATCAACCCTATGTACAACAGAACAAAAAACTGCCTAGTCCTCCACCATCCTACAATTGTTACTATGTTTGAGCCCATTGTTGCAGCCACTGGGTCAATACATCTTATTGAAGGTCTTCTTTTTTGCTGACCCACTACTTTACTAAGCATAATGTCTTTCTCCAGGGACTAGTCCCTCCTGATAACATTTCCAAAGTATGTGAGAAAAAATCTCATCATCTTCACTTCTAAGGAGTGTTCTGGTTTTTCTTCTTCCAACACAAATTTATTCATTCTTTTGGAAGCCCATGATATATTTAATATTCTTTACCAATACCATAGTTGAGAGGCATTGATTCTTCAGTCTTCCTTATACATTGTCCAGGTTTTGTATTCAAATAAGATGAATGAAAACACAGTGACTTGGGTCAAGCTCACTTTAGTCCTCAAAGTGAATTTTTCCTTTTTTAAAAGAACACTTTAAAGAGGTCTTTTGCAACAGATTTGCCCAATGCAGTATATTGTTTGGTTTCTTGACTGCTGCTTGCATGGGTATTGATTATGGATCCAAGTAAATGAAAAGCTTGAAAATTCAGTATTTTCTCTATTTATCATTATGTTGCTTATTGGTCCAGTTGTGAGGGTTTTTGTTTCAAGGATTAATTTCGGCAATCAATCTATACTGAATTTGAAAGACTTTGATCTTCATCAGTAAGTGCTTCAGGTCCTCTTCATTTTCAGAAAGCAAGATTGTGTCATCTGCATATTACAGGTTGATAATGAATCTTCCTCCACACCTGATGCTGTATTCTTCAAATAGTTCAGTTTCCTGGATGATTTGTTTGACATACAGATTATACAAGTATTGTGAAATGGTACAACCCTGATGCACATCTTTCCTGATTTTAAACTTTTTCTCTTGTAATGACTGTCTCTTGGTCTATGTAGAGGTTCCTCATGAGCACATTTAAGCGTTCCGAGATTCCCACTCTACGTAATGGTATCCATAAGTTGTTGTGATCCACACAGTCATATTCTTTTCCATAGCCAATAAAACACAGGTAAACATCTTTCTGCTATTGCCTGCTTTCAGCCAAGATCTATTTGACATCAGCAATGATATCACCTACTCCACATTCTTTTCTAAATCCAACTTGAATTTCTGGCATCTCCCTGTCAAGTACTGCAGCAACAACCATTTTAGAATTGTCTTTAGCAAAATTTTATTTGAATGTAATATCAATGATAAACTAAAACTCACTGCTATCAAAAATGTTTAGTTTAGAGCATTATGACGAGGTGTAACTTAACCAAAGGCCACAACTTCTTGAAATCCACCAAAATAATTAAAAGGATAATGTGAATGCAAATATTAAAAACTAGTTTTTATATTAATGTTGATTAATATAAAAATATTAATTTTCTATATGCTCAGTTGTGAATAACTGAGTCTTAATATGAAATTATAATAATGCGAAGATAAATGGTCTTTATACATTGAATATTTCTTATGAACTAATCTGTGATAAATTAATCTTTAGTATCTTGTCTCCACTCAAGAAAAGCTTATTGTGGTAGTTAAGTTTCTGTGTCAACTTGGCTGGGCCTGGGTGAGTGGCTGGGCAGCTGGATATAGTATTTCCCGTGATGAGACTGGTAACCAGCTCTGTGGTGGAGTGAGAAGCTGAATAGCTGCCTTAGGCATGTTGTCTGCTTCCTGCATATAAAGAGAAGCCTTGGGGAACAGCCTCTAGTTTACAGCACACTTTAACCCTGAATGTAGCAATGTCATTGTTCAGCCGCTTGCTATGCTCTCCCAACCTTGGGACTTTCAGTGGACCTGGATTAATGGTCTGCTGTGGTTTGGTAACATCGGGACTGTGCCATTTCATTTGTTGGCTTTGGGCTTGTTAGCCTCAGCAGCCAATAGCTGCCTGAGTGAAGAAAGCCTCTAAGTTCAGTGGGCCAGGAGCAAGTGGCAGAGCTGAAGCCCAAGGTCGAGGGTGAGGGGCTTTCACTCAGACCCTAGAGGCTGGCACTTTGAACTCAGACTTCTAGCCTCCCGAACTGTAAGAGAATAAACTCCTGTTTGTTAAAGCCATCCTAATTGTGGTATTTTTATTAGAGTGGTACTGTTGTTATTGTTATATGCTGTCGAGTCAGACCTGTAAACTAAAACACTTATGTAGAGTAACATAATCCATCAAGAATAGTTTCAACAACAATAAGGAAAGAAATATTATTTTCTAAAATAATAATTTCTAAGAAAACAATAACAACAATGAAACAGTATAATTTAAAATTTGAAAAATGACAACACTGTCATTCTTTTCTTTGGAAAAGAAAAAAAAAAAAGCAAAACTCTTATGAAGCAAATGAAACATCACCATTCCATTCCTGAATTGTTGGTTTAGCCCTTGTTATCGTTCATGGTTCTGGTGAACAACTGAAAAAAATCTAAAGGGGTATATTTAAAATATCTTAAATGATCACTGCTTCATCTGTTTGTTGCATGAGATGTACAACCTTGAAATTTAAAGAAAATTTTATCTCTACCAAATAGCAAATCACTGATACAGTAATAATTATTTTTCATTTTGGTAACAGTAAAATGAAACATTTTATCCATTCATAAACTTACAAAGTATATTTAAAAAACTATCAAAAATGGAGAAAAATATTTAGATTTTCAGTTATTATTTTTTAAAATGTTCATTTCATATTGTAGGGATTTTAGATCACTGGTTTCTTGCTCTAAATATCATTCATTAGCATCTCTCCATAATTACAACAGAACAAATAAAAAACAAATCAAAGCACTGTCCTACACATACACATTCACCACCACTTTTAAGATGAAGATCAACATGGTTTCTGCAAGTGAAAAAATAATTGCTTTGCTTGTATGTCCTCAAACAAAGAAAACAATAAACTTTATAATTAATTTGCTTTCCTCAAATACAGATCCTTTCATTGCCTGTGCATTAAATTCTCTCAATTACAATTGCATTTATACAAGTGCAAAGCAACCAACTGATGGGCTTTCACTTCCTATCTATTTCTTAGGAACTAATCTATGATGTGTTAATCTATATCAATTGATGAAACTATCATAGATACTAGTGTTTCCTTAGTTTGTCTTCACTCTCTATTCTAATAACAACCCAGCTAGACCCTCATCTTTTATACCTATATTTTAAGAGTGAGCCTTTAGTCTGTCTTCTTTCTTTAAATCTCTTGCACATCTGAACCTTTCCTTATATTGCTTTCTAATTTTCCTTCCAAATAAATTGGGTTGTTTCCTTCCTTCCTTTTTCCAACATCTTTTTTGTTGTCCTCCTCTTTCCCTTCTTTCTCTTCTTCCTTCCTCCTTCCTTCAACTCTTATTTACTTATATCTAAAAAGTGGTAGCCACTGTGTAGAGAAAGTACCTTCCCTTTTTGGAAGTAGGCAAAAGACATGAAATATATACACATATCCCACAAATATATAAATATTTTCAGTTAGGTTGGCTTGGGTTAGATTTTCAGGTATAAGGAAAAATGTACCCAATTTAATGAGGAAACATTATTTTGTTCCAGAAACTGAAATAGGGTGCACCAGTCTTCAGAGATATGGTGAGTAGAGATGCTGGGTGCTGGATCGCAGATAGTCCTCTAGGCAATATTTAGAGGTTTGCATTTTATTTAAATGCATAAAAAGGCTTTCTTTTTTCTCTACACATTTCAAAGTGCCATGTTGTTCATTTCTAATATAATAGACACATGG
This sequence comes from Orycteropus afer afer, assembly GCF_000298275.1. Classification (NCBI taxonomy): domain Eukaryota; kingdom Metazoa; phylum Chordata; class Mammalia; order Tubulidentata; family Orycteropodidae; genus Orycteropus; species Orycteropus afer. The sequence goes on from NW_006921790.1 coordinate 1,740,893, forward strand.
GGTAGCCATGAGTTAGAATTTACTTGACGATAACTAGCCTTTTTAGTTGTGAGCTATTAGCAATCAACACTTCCTATACCTGTCAGTTATTTGCCTGTTAGGTGCCTTGTAGATGTTGTATGTTCTCCATTATATCTTTCACATGTTGGAATCCTATGCCTGTTTCTTAATTAGTAATTTTGAAGTTTCCCACTAAATCTATAAAATCATTTTTTTTGAAAGTATACAATATATGTGTAATTGTGTACATGATGTATACAGTTAATTGTATAATTGTAAAATATGTTGGCATTCAAAGTTTTATTTACTACCAAAGAATTGTTTCTCATATACATTTATTATATAATATGCTTTCTTCTGAGTTGGGGCCGACTCAACGGCACATAACAACAACAACAACATTCTTTTGTATGAATCTTTGCTTAAGTGATTTCCTCTATTTTTCAGTGACACCAAATGCTTTCCATAAAATATCATAGTATCTCACAAGACACTATTTAAATCTAGCTGCTCTATGAAACCTTTTCTAAAATTAAATTAGAATTAATCTCTCCTTCCTCCTTATACCCAATATTTTTTTCTATATCTCTGCTTTGACACTGCCCACATTTTGTTTTGTGTCCATTTTTATGGGTTCAAATCCCATTGTTTATGGGATGAATGATCTTGAATGATTAATTCAATCTCTCTATACCTCATTTCCTGTCTTCAAACTGGATATAATAGTACCAACTTCTAATAGTATTGCGAGTCTGAAACAAAGTGATACTAATGAACTATTTAGAAGAATATGTGCTATCAACTTTATTGCCAATACATGATAGTTATTTTTAGTATCCTTGCTTTATCTTTGAATTCTCCTTGGAGGCTGAACCAACACTTTTTACAGAATAATTATTTCATCAAATTTTTGAATGAGTGAAATTCCCTTGTCTATCTCTTCATTCCTATTTCCAGACTACCTGCTTTTGATGGTATTCATCCAAAGCTTACTTTTTAAAGATATAGATCAATTTATTTCATGCAGTGTTTTCCCTATTTCAGCTTTCACTAATTTGCCTCCTTCTAACTTTGACAGTACGTAGTCAATGTTCCACACAATTTAGTACCAAATTACATGCTGCCTTCTATTCACATTTATGTCATGTATTATAATCATCTTCCCAAATATATTGTTAACTCTTGAGGGTATCACAATGTGAGATATTAAATCTGTCATAAAGCCTAGCTATATTTGAGTATAGAGTAAACTTCAAGAGGATTTTTGTATGACACTTTATTCATCAAATATCTATTGAGACACTAACAAATGTGACACATTTGTTAAGTAATCTTTTAGCAGATTGGATTAAGGATTATTACATAAAAATATCATTAAAGAAGAAGCTTATTATAAGAAACACAAAAACATATTTCTTAAAAAACATACCATGAGATACAAGGCTGGAGGATGAATGGTGAACATTATCAAGTTTCCTCAGACCCTCAGAGAAGTTTTGCTTGAGTAAATGGTGCTGATCTTACTCTTGTCCCTGGTGAGATCTGGACAGTCTGAGGACGCTAGAGAGCAAAATATTATTTGCCATTCGTAGCATTTTTTATTGTGTTTTACTAATATTCATGGTGAAACGAATGTTTAAATTTAACTGCAGACATTTATTTGATAACAATGAGATAGTTTGAGATAATCAGTGGCACACTTTTTAGATGCCCTTCAGTCAATTTAACTCACAATGACCTTATATACAACAGAACAAAATACTGCCCTGTCCTGTGCCATCCTCATAATGCTTGAGTCCATCGTTGCAGCCACTGTGTCAATCCATCTTGAGCATCTTCTCCTTTTTCTGACCCTTCACTTTGTCAAGCATGATAGCCTTCTTCAGGGCCTGGTCCCTAATGGCCACATGAACAAAATAGATGAGACAAAGTCTGGCCATTGTCACTTCTTAGGCTGCACTTCTTCCAGGACAAATTTGTTCATTCTTCTGTCAGCCCATAGTATTTTCACTGTTCTTCACCAACACCACCATTCAAAGGCATTAATTCTTCAATCTTCCTTATTCATTAGCCAGCTTTCACAAGCATATGAGGCAATTGAAAACACCATGACTTGGGTTAAGTGCACCTTAGTCCTTAAAGTGACATCTTTGCTCTTTAACACTTTAAAAAAGTCTTTTGCAACAGATTTGCCTAGTGCAATACTATGTCTGATTTCTTGATTGCAGTTTCCATGAGTGTTGATTGTGGATCCAAGTAAAATTAAATCTTTGACAACTTCAATCTTTTCTACATTTATCACAGTGCTGCTTATTGGTCAAGTGGTAAGGACTTTTGTTTTCTTTATGTTATGGTGTAATCCATACTGATCTTTGGTCTTTATCAGCAACTGCTTCAAGTCTTTTTCACTTTGAGCAATCAAGTTTGTGCCATCTGCATATTGCAGATTGTTAATGATTCTTCCTCCAAACCTAATGTTACATACCTCTTCAAATAGAGCACCTTCTCAGATTATTTGCTCATCATACAGATTGAATAAGTATGGTGAAAGGAAATAACCCTGACACACTCCCTTTCTGATTTTAAACCATGCAGAATCCCCTTGTTCTGTTTGAACAGCCTCCTGGTCTATGTACAGGTTTCTCATTAGCACAATTAAGTGTTCTGGAATTCCCATTCTCAATGTTATAACTTTTTATGATCTACACAGTCAAAGACCTTTGCATAGTCAATAAAACACAGGTAAACATCTTTCTAGTATTCTTTGCTTTCAGCTAAGATCCATATGACATCAGCAATAATACTGCTTATTCCATGTCCTCTTTTGAATCTAGCTTGCATTTCTGGAAGTTCCCTCTCAAACACTGCAGCAACTGTTTTTAAATTATTTTCTGCAAATTTTACTTGCATGCAAAGTTAATGATATTTATTCAATAATATCCATATATGTTGGATCGCTTTTCTTAGGAATGGCACAGATATGGATCTCTTCCAGTTGGTTGGCCAGGTAGCTGTCTTCCAAATTCCTTAGCATAGATGAGTAAGTGCCTCCAGCATGGCATCCATTTGTTGAAATATCTTAATGGATATCCCATCAATTTCTGGAGCCTTGTTTTTGCCAATTCCTTCCGAGCAGCTTGGACTTCTTCATTTGATATCATTTGTTCTTGATCATATGCTACCTCCTGAAATGATTGAACATCAGCCAATTCTTTTTGGTACAGTGGCTTTATGTATTCCTTCCATCTTCTTTTGATGCTCCCTGCATCATTCAATATTTTGCCCATAGAATCTTTCAATATTGCAATTTGAGGTTTGAATTTTTTCTTCAGTTCTTTCAGGTTGAGAAATGTCTAGTGTGTTCTTCCCTTTTGGTTTTTTAACTCCAGGTCTTTGAACATTTCATAGTAGTACTTTACTTTGTCTTCTCGTGTTGCTCTTTGAAATCGTCTGTTCAGCTTTTTTATTTCAACATTTCTTCCCTTGGTTTTAGCTACTCTGTATTCAAGAGCTATTTTCAGTATCTCTTCTGACATCTATTTTGGTCTTTTCTTTCTTTCTTGTATTTTTACTTTCTTTACTTTTGCTTTCTTTCTCTATGATGTTCTTGACGTCATCCAACAATTTTTCTGGTCTTAGTCATTGGTGTTCATTGTGTTCATTGGTCTCCAAATTCAGGTGGGATATACTCAATGTCATATTTTGACTCTCATGGACTTGTTTTAATTTTCTTCAGTTTCACTTTGAACTTGTGTAGGAGCAATTAATGATCTGTTCCACAGTCAGCTCCAGGGCTTGTTTTGACTGATAATATCGAGTATCTCCATTGTTCTTTCCACAGATTTTGTCAATTTGATTTCTGTGTATTCCATCTGGTGAGGTCTACCATATAGTCACTGTTTATGTTTTTGAAAAAAGGCATTTGCAATGAATAAGTCGTTGGTTTTGCAAAATCAATTATGTGATTTCCAGGGTTGTTTCTGTCAAAAAGGCCATTTTTACCAACTATCAGCTTTGTTTCTGACTTTCTTATTCCAATCATCAGCAATAATAAATACATCTTCATTGCATATTTGGTCAATTTCAGACTTCAGAAGATGGTGAAAAACTTCAATTTTTTCATCTTGTACTTTGGTAGTTGGTACATAAATTTGAATAATAGTCATATTAACTGGTCTTTCTTGCAGGGATATGGATATTTTGCTATCACTGATAGAATTGTAACTCTTGATATATCTTGAAATGTTCTTTTTGATAACCTGAAATCATTCCCCTTCAATTTGTCATTCTCAGCATAGTAGACCATGTGAAATTCTGATTCAAAATGGCCAATACCAGTCCATTTCAGCTTGCTAATCCCTAAAATATCAATCTTTGTACATTTCATCAGTAGCATACTAGAGGTTAATAATTATTAATACCATTTTGGTGTCAATTACTAAATCTAGTTAAGCTAACATCTTAACTGATGGACTAAGAGCAGTGGTATACTAGACGTTTATAATGATTTGCCTTTATTTTACTTCATTCAAATTCTCTTAAAATTCTTTATGCCTGTTATTAGTCCATCAATTAAGATGTTAGCTGATCCAGGGATTTAGTAATTGGCACCCAAATAGTATCACTTTTTGAACATTTATCTTCATGTTCACATTTCAATTTTAGAATTTATCTATAATAAAAAAAATCTATCAAAATTTGTATTTTGTCATATGGGATGTATCTGGGGCTCATATTTAAAACCAATTTTTGTTTCCTCTGTCCCTAAATCTTCTAAGTATGACATCTTCCTTCCAAATTGAAGTGGACATTCTACAACATTGTTTCAAGTCTCATGGACCTAAACCATTTTTAATTTCTGATTACTTACCCTACATGATGAACATTCTGACTCTTTGCTTTTTACTTATTCTTCATTAATGAGAAAGATTATATTTTCTTCCCTGTTATTATAATAGTACTTCCCAAGTGTAGTCAAGTCCTAAATACCTTCTCTAATTGAGAATAAACATGGATTTTACTGGTATTCCCCATGCAACTTCATTAAGCTTCCTCTCTGGAAGCTGTGGATCAATATTTTACTCATTTACTAATTTACATCTTTTGTTAAATTTAGCAGTTAACAACATTGGGAACATGAGTTATTAAGAGAGAGACAATTTTTTTTTGCTAATGGATCTAGACAGACTGAGGGAGCTCTCTTTCTTTCTTTCTTTTTTAATCAAACTATGTAGCCCTTTTGGCACAATGTTTAAATAATCTGCTGCTAATTGAAAGATCAGTGGTTGGAACCCACTAGTAGCTCTGCTGAAAAAAGACATGGTGATCTGCTGTGGTATAGGCTACAGCCTATGAAACCCTGTGGGACATTTTTCTTCTGTCACATATGGTTGCAATGAGTCAGAATTAACTCAATGTCAGACATCAATAAACCACTTTAGCATTCCATAAGACAGTGGAGAAATTGTGTTTTTCCTTTTCCACTACCCTTCAAAGTACGTCCATGTTATTGTTGTTATGTGCAATCAAGTCGTACCTGACACATAGCAACCACTCCTTGGGTTTCTGAGGCAGTATCACTATGGAAATAGATTGCCCAACCTTCCTTCCGAGGAGTGGCTGGTAAGTTTGAACCACCAGCCTTCTGGTTAGTCAAGTGTCTTAGGCACTATGCTACCAGAGCTCCTAAGTATGTCCATAGAACACTGGAAATATGGTCATGTAATAAAACAAGCCCAGGCTGTTGTTGTTAGCTGCCATTGTGTCTATTTTTCATTCGTAGTGATCTCATGTGACAGAATAGAACTGCCTCATAGGACTTACCAAACCAAAACTCAGTGCCGTCGAGTCAGATCTGACTCAAAGCAACCCTCCTTGGGCTTCTGAGGCAGTATCACTATGGAAGTAGATTGCCCAACCTTCCTTCCAAGGAGTGGCTGGTGGGTTTGAAGTGCCAGCCTTCTGGTTAGCAGTCAAGTGCCTTAGGCACTACGCCACTAGAGCTCTCTACAGGATTTACAAGCATGTAGTATTTAAGAGATCAGATCACTATGTCTTTCTCCCATGAAGTTGTTGGGTGGGTTAAAAAAATCAACATTTTGGTTAGCAACTGAGTGTTTTAACCATTGCATCATCAGTCTGGGATACACTATGTTAATTTAAAACATGTCTCTGGATAGCAGAGCCTTTGAGAAAATTTAGTATGTTGTGAATTCCCAAGAATAGTTCTTACTATAAAGAACTTCTATAAGTTAGTTGATTAAGCATTTATTTTCATAGAGAACTTCAAGACTTTATAAGAATAGAACCAAGAGGTTTACCAATATAGAGAATATAACATTGGTGGCTTTTAAAACTTTTCATTGATATAGTTATAAGTCATAACAAATTGTTATATTTATATAATTCTCTTGAAAATTTAAAAGATTAATATGTAATGTTGAAGGAATCTGTGAAGGATTCATAGATTTAAGATAAAGATAAAGATTACAGAGAATCAGTTCTATCCTGTATAAGCCATTATCTCTCACTTGCTCAAAGGACTGGATTTCTAATTAACATGAAATGGTATAAACTTTTATGAACTTTTACAAAGATTTTTCCTTCTAGACATTAGCATATAGAATGCAAATTTAAAATCTTGACAATAGAGTAAAAAATTAACTTGATCTACATTTATTAAAAATTAGTAGACATTTTGATTTTGGAGATTTTTCTTCTCAATTTGAGAATGGAAAAGTTATGCCCCAAATATGCATATTATAGGATATTAAGAAATATTGCACCATCTGGAGATCTCCTTTTCAGATCCATAACAAGGTTGTTGAGTGTTCGCATCAGCTTCATCACTGAGGTTGAGTTGGCTCCTCAGGTGTAGTACCATGCCACCTCTAAAGTGGACCTCAAGAAAACTGCTTGAGCCACCAAGAATTACAAATATTATCAATAGAGCTCTATCCAAGTAACTAGTACATTCCCACTCATCATACAAACATTTTATCCAATAACTGCCCATTGGGGAAGGTTTGAAAAGGGTTCCAGCATGGTTCTAGAACCATAATTCATGTTTAAAAAACAAAAACAAGGCAGTTGCTATCAAGTCAAATTTGACTCATGACAAGTCACATGTAAGAATAGAACTTTGCTCCATATGGCTTTCAATGACTGATTTTTCAGTGGTAAATCGCTTGGTCTTTCTTCAGAGATACCTCCCTCTGGGGGGGACTTGCACCAACATTGTTTTGTTAGAAGCCAAGCAGGTTTATTGTTTGTACTACACAGGGACTCTATAACTCACAAAGGAAGACTTGTATCCTACTTGAAACCTGAATTGCCAGTGTAAATTCACCACTGCCATAGGTTGAGTTTTCTTTCAGGAGACTTCTCTTTGCATATATACATGTATATATATGTGTACCTGGTGACCTGCTCCTTTTAAGACATTAAATTTCTGAGGCCGTTCTAATGTGTCACATGGGTCACTATGAGTTAAAAATGAAATATACTCAACGGCACCTAACCACAACATACCAGACTTATTTTATTACATTATAATATTTTTAATTTTATATGCATACATGTGCAAATTTTTATTTGATGAGGGTTAACCATTTCTAGCCACAGCATTAAGGTCTCACAACTATCTACCTGTCTATCTATCTATCTATCTATATCTAGAGAGAGAGAGATTGAGAGACTTACTTCAAGGAAATGGCTCATACAGGTGTCGAACTAGCAAGTTCCAAATTCATAGGTCAAATGGAAGGCTGCAGACATTTTCTGGTTCATGGGATTGTGAGGATTGGGGAATCCAAAATCTGCATGTCAGGAAGCAGGCTGAAATTTCTTCAGACTAATGTCCTAGGAACTGGAAATTAAGTGACTAGATGAGTGCAGGATCGAAAGAGCCAGAGAGTTTTTTCAGAACATTTATCAGAATGTTTTTCAGAATACATTTATCTACTGGAGGCTGGCCACATCACCAAGGACAATCCTCTTTCAACTGATTTACTGATTACATCAGATAACATCATGAAAGGTGAATGTATTATATTACATTAAGGGAGATGAAATATTACAGTATTTGCCAAACCAATGAGTATTCCATTGACACATAACATTAACGATGAGAATGATGGATGTAAATTGAAGGGAGAATCTCCAACTATCACCATCCTATAACATCCAAAATATAAATGCTTTTCTATTTGTTTGAGGAGGCCTGACAATTTCTAGCCATAGAATCAAAGCTTCACAAATTTACAGAGCTAAAACTACTTTGTTACTGATATCAATTATTACTGACCCATATGCATTTTTAAAAAGTAAAGTTTGCTACTAGAATAATCTTGAAAAGCTCTTCTCATGGATTTTAATCATATGCAAGAGTGCATGATGCTATATTTTTCCTATTCTTGAGCAAAAACAGTAAGTACAAAATTTGATAAAAATGCTGTGAAACGTTTTAATAAGGACCACTATTTAATGAAATGAAGAACAGAGAACAAGCATTCAACTGGAAGTTCTGAAGAAATAAAACAAAACAACAAAGCAATGTGAGCAGAGAAAAATCCAAATGAACTTTGGATAGCTGAGTTAGAAAATACAAGTTCTGCCCCTATGAAATAAGACCATACATTCTACTGGACAGGGTTGAAGCTGGAATGTTTATGATGATGTGACTATGGGACAATTAATGACACCTCATCATTCATAGTTTTATATATACAGTATAATAAATTAGGCATTTTGGGAGAAGATTTGGTAGCAATATGCTAAAAATATCATTATTAATGTAGTTATTTTCAATAGTATGTGTCCTTTATGAAAACGATATTTCTTCTTACATGGTAGTTTCTTAACAATTTATTTATTTCAGTAAGAATTTTCTCAAACATAAAAAATGCTAATGAACTGAAATGTTTCAAAATATGTCTATTTCCTTATCTTAAATTGAGACACGCACAATTGTTACTAGCATTAATCTCCACTTTGTCATGACCACCCACTGGGTTTTGAGGTATTATTGTCAAAATCTATTTGCATTTAGGAAGTTTATTGAAAATGTCCCCAGTGTCATCACTGATGGGGAAGTAAAAGAAAGCAGGTTTGGGCAGTTGGGCAGAGGAAGAAGTTGAACTGAGGTACAGTCTCAACAAAGGTCACAGGCTCAAGGTACTCTAAAGCTAGGATGGACTTTCAGAATTGTCTTGCCTTGAGGCACAAAGACATGGACCTTTTTTTTTTCTTTTTATTGTGATTTGGCTGCTAATTTACAAAGCATATTTGTTTTAATCTCAAAAGTTAATGCACATTTGGTTTCATGTCCTGATTACAATACCAAAAATAAAAAGCTCTCCTCCCATCTGCTCCCTGTAACCACACCTTCCCTTCTTATCTATGCATTCCTGTCTTCCCACCAGCTTTCCCTTTTTGCATGCAAATGCAAAAAAAAAAAAAGGAAATAGATCTTCTTGTTTCTCATGGTTGGTTTATCAAAAGGGTGCATCTCCCTAGGATAGGTGAGTGTATCTACCTGGGGTAGGTGTTCTGCCATCAAGTTGGTCCCAACTCATAGCTATGCCTCCTTGGGTTTCTGAGACAATATCTCTATGGAAGTAGATTGCCCAGTCTTTCCTCTGAGACTGAGAGTTAATCCACAGAAGTGAGTCCAGTAGCAGGCTGGAAGGATAACTCAGGGCCATAATCTCTGGGGTCCTACCAGTCTCTGTCTAACCAGTAATTCTGGTCATTTTTGTGTTTTTGAACTTGTTCCACATTTTCTCCTCCCACTCTCTCCAGGATCTCAGATTTTGATCCCTTTGTAAGTCATTGGCATAGGTAGCCAGTCACCATATAGTTCTTCTGGTTTCAGGGTTATGAAGGCTGAGGTTGCTGTGGTCCATTATATCCTTGGACTGTTTCCACATGACTTTGATTTTTTTCACTTTTCTTTGCTCAAGATGAACATCTTAGAGGACCACTCAAAAGCTTTTAAGACCCCAGTCACTGGTCACCAAAGTAGGATGTAGAACAAGATTCTTATGTACTGTGTTGTGCCAATTGAGGTTGATGTCCCCTGGGACCATGATCCCAACTCTACAGGCCCAAGGACTCTCTCCCTCAAGGTGTTTGTTGTCACTAAGAAACTACTCCAACATTTTGCCTTGTTACTTCTGTAATGTATATGGATATTTTTTCAGCACAAATATATATGTAAGAATATCTTCAGCCAAATCTATCCTTGGTCAAAAACATGAGCTTTTTCAACCACCTGGATAAGTCATTAGATGTGGATATCTCTTGTGGAACCATTTGGGCAAGATGGTTCTCTTTAAATGGGGGCATGTTTCAGAGAGGAATTCAGCTGAGTGCTGTCTACTGGCAACATTTTAAGAAGGTGGGAAATGTTTCAGTCTAGTACTTCAGTTCATTTCAGACCAGCATGTAACTTTGTGGGGTGCACCATGTATTCTACTACAGGCATGAAAATATAGAGTGTTAAGCTAGATCTAAGGTGCTCTAGTGGCACTGTGATTAAGGCAATGTGTTGTTAACCAAAAGATTGGTGGTTCAAACTCATCGGCTACTCCATGGAGGAAAGATGAGGGAGTCTGCTTCCATAAAGATTTACAGACTTGGTTCTCCTACGGAGGTTACTGTGAGTCAGAATCAACTCAGTGGAAGTGAGTTTAGGTTTTTTGGTTGGAACTAGATCTGAGGTGATTCTGGTGACATAGCCATTAAAGCCTTCAGCTTCTTATCAAATCATCAGTGGTTTAACCCACCAGATACTCTGTGGGAGAAAGATGAGATGCATCCTTAAAAACCCTTTGAGGCAGTTCTACTCCATCATATGGGTTGTTATGAGTCATAATCAACTTGATGGCACTGGGTTAAACTAGATCTATCATGTCATTAGAACAGACTATTGAGGGATTGAGGGTAATTGATAAATAGGCAAAATGTGAAATTTAAAAAGCCATGTTATCTGGAATCAAAGTTAAAACTGACACATATCTAGCACTTTTTTCAGTACCTCAGCTTTAAAAATATCTATTAAAAAGATTTACTTATATGAAAACTAAGGAAACCAAAAATTATTGTAGGGTTTAAACAGAAGTCTAGAAATAGATCACATGATCTAAGACCCATTTAAAACTGGTAGCATTTTGAGTCACTTAATAAGTAGGCTGCAGTAGCATATCTAAATGAGGGATATTTTGCCTCCAAATTCCAAAGAGGCCCACCAGGCATTGGTCTTCCTTTTCATTTGTGAGGGATCCCAGATGCAATAATTTACTCCTCATTTTATTAGCAATATCTCAACATGACCTACATCATTGGAACCTCTAGAAATTTCACTGAAGTGAAAGGTGTCTGAATTTTTGCTAGGTTAATTTCCCACCCTCTAGCTCACCAATGTTTTTACCAATAAGTCTAGAGTCATTGATACTTCTTCCTTACTAGGTCCAATCAGCAAAGTGTTACCAATGCAATGAACCAGAGGGACATCTTATGGAAGGAAAAGATGACTGAAATCCCTGCAAAGTAAATTATAACATCGTGTTGTAAAATTGATATACCTCTGAGATAAAATGATGAGGACACATTGCTTCTGGTGATCCTTCTAAACTGCAATTGGGAAAAAGGTATTAGCCAGATCAATTGCTGCATATGAGGTACCAGGAATTATACTAATTTGCCCAAACAATGAAACCACGTTTGGAAAAGCAGCTTCAATTGGCATCACCTCCTGGCTAAGTTTATGATAATACACTGTCATGCTCCAAGATTCACCCATTTTAGCACAGGCCACATAGGCTAATTAAAAGAGAATATGTTGGGAATCACCACCCCTACATCCTTCAAGTGCTTGATCATGGCATTAATCTCTACAATTCTTCCAGGAATGTGATACTGCATTTTGTTTACTATTTTCCTATGAATATGTAGTTCTAATGGTTTCCACTTGGCCCTTCCTACCATAATAGCCCTTCCTCCACATGTAATTGTCTATTGTGGGAGTTCTGCCAGTTGCTGAGTATGTCTATTCCAGTTATGCATTCTGGAACTGGGAAAATAATTACAGGATGAATTTGGGGACTTACTGACCCACTTTGAGATGGAACTAAGACTCCAGTAATAACTGGACCTTCATAAGCCCCTACTCTTACTACAGGGCCACAGTGACATTTAGATCTCATGGAATAAGTGTCAATTCAGACCCAGTATCCCTGAAAAGTCTGATTATTTCCTTTTCCCTAATGAACAGTCAACTCTGGTAGTGTAGTGTTTCAGGCATTTGACTGCTAACCAGAAGGCTGGTGGTTCAAACCAACCAGCCACTCCTTGGAAGAAAGACTGGGTAATCTACTTCTGTACAGACACTGCCTCTGAAACCAAGGAGGGATCATTATGAACAGGAATCTACTAGAAGGCAATGAGTTTTATTTATTTATTTGTTTATTTTTGGAGTTTTAATGAACAGTCACTCTCATAAAAGTCTGTTGATTTCTTTTGGGAAGAATGGGAGAAAGATTAACAGTGTAAGGTTTTGACAGTGTAGTAGGATCTTTCCTCAAGAGGACTTAGCTTCTCCTTCATTTAAAGGGTTGTGGGTATGTAAACTGTCTCAAGTCTGGAATTTGATTGAGGTGCCATGACTCTCTATTCTGGCAATTCAGGGGAGACTACCATTCAGTTGACCTAAAATTCTTCTTCTTGTACAGATCAAGGAAATATTTAGTAAGTATCCCATCTATTTAACTCTGAAGAAAACCATGTCTCAGTGGACAACATTATAAGTCCATATGAGTCAGACTATTCTGATTACTGCTTTGACTCTGTCTTCCATTATGGTGATCACACTCCCCTTGTCTTTTTGGTTAAGTGCTATCACTTAGGCCTCACTACTACAGAGTCAATGAGACCCATTGTAGTTAGATCTCTTAATTCAATTAGGGCAGTTCCTACTGTCAAAGCTGACTTACATAGTATAGTTATCACAGCATTCTTCAAGGATGCTGGGGTTCCCTTCACAAATTTATTTCTAACCATTGCAGTAAATGGTATGTCCTCTGGGTATTCCATGTGTAGGTCTATGGGCCTAATCTTTTAAATCCACTTTGACTTTCCAATTTCCCTAAGCCTTGGGGATACCTTCTTCTACAGTATGCAAAGACAGATCTGGTACTTCAAATTGACTTAGTGTAGGCATGCATAATCTATGCTTCAGCAAACCAACCAAATAAACTATTAAATCCTTTCCTATCTTCTCAAATTGAAACAATGAAGAATCTATGCTTAGTTTGCTCAAATCAATAAACTCAAACTGATAGAAAGTTATGTACCTTGAATCGTTATCCTACACCCTTAATAAACATTCCCACACATATTCTCCAAGCTTTTATTTGCACATATTACAAAAATCCACCAGTTCTTTTAGAGTATAGTGATGTCTTCCTGTATCACATTTTTTACTTCACCTTTTGGAGCTTGTTGGAATTTAGTTAGGTCAACTTATACGTCTACAGCAAAAATGGGTGGTAGAGGTGGTTCCATGAACATTCTGCAATCTCTCATAAGGCATCTGCATCAGACAATGCCCCAGACAATGTACTAGGCACCAAGGGAGCTCTGGTAGCATAGTGGGTAAAGCACTTGACTGCTAACCAGAAGGCTGGTGGTTCAAACCCACCAGCCACTCCCCGGAAGGAAGATGGGGCAATCTACTTCCATAGTGATACTGCCTCGGAAACCCAAGGAGGGGTCACAATGAGTCGAGTCTGACTCGACGGCACATAACAACATAACAACCACTGCATGTGATATATCAGACGATGATGCTTCAAGCACAACTGAGCTAGCCTCATCAGATGGAAGTAAGAAAGTTGATTCTGGTGGCAGGACTGATTCAATGGAATGAGGGGGTGAATGTCCCCAGCTTCCTGATTTTCTGTCCATATGTCCCCATCTGAAGTTCCAGGATCTCATTTTTCCCAATCAATGCCCTCATATTAACTTCAAACATTATTTGAGGTTGGAAATTCAACTGACATTGTATTTCAGCCTTTATTTTGATAAGACATTGGGTTTGTTTTTGAGCAATATCAGTTCTGTTACTCTAAGAAATAAGGCTTTTTTTTCAGGGCACAAGTGAAAACATTGAGGTCTTTTATGCAGCATTTCAGCTGTAACATCAAAGCCCTGAGCTCATCTCTTTCTTTCACCAGTTTGTCTAGCATAAGTAAGACCAATGAACCAGTTTCCTGTTGTAATTCTGTGATTCTGACAGAACTATAGAAAAGGCTAAAAAATGTAATCACCCAGAGTCTCACTTTTCACTAATATTGATCTATTAGTGGTAATATTTTTGCATTAATATTGCCACTTCACTCCATGGATTAACTGTGACTTCTTTACTAATGGAGGAAGAGTCATCAGCAACTTTAAGACTCATCAGATTTGGGAACCAATGTAGAACACTCATTCTTACTGTTTTGTTTCCCTAGAACAACCCCTGGTACCAGATGTCATAGGCTGGGTTCTCTAGAGAAGCAAAAATAGTGAAGCTATGTATATATATGATATATATGTATGTGTATGTGTATGTATTTATATGTGTGTGTGTGCGTGTGTGTATTTTATATATATATACATATAAAACCAACCAAAAAAAGCAAACACTGCCATCGAGTCAGATCCAACTCATAGCAATCCGGCCACCCATCCTTGAGTTTTTGAAGCAGTATCACTACGGAAGTAGATTGCCTGACCATTCTTTTGAAGAGCAGTTGGTGGGTTTGAACCGCCAGCCTTCTGGTTAGCAGTTAAATGCCTTAGGCGCTATGCCACCAGAGCTTTTATATGTATATATATATGCAATTTAGGTGGAATAGTGCCTAAGGCACTTGACTGCTAACCAGAAGGCTGGCGGTTCAATCCCACCAGCCACTCCTCGGAAGGAAGGTTGGGCAATCTTCTTCTGTAGTTATACTGCTTCAGAAACCCAAGGAGGGATTGCTATGAGTTGAGTTCAACTTGATGGCACATAACAACAACAACAACCACACACACATACATATATTTATATATATATGGAGAGAGAGAGAGAGAGAGAGAGAGAGATTAAAGAGATGTCTCATATAGTTGTAGAAGGTGGTAAGTCTCAAGTCCGTAGAGCAGACATCAGGCTGGAGACTTCTCCTGACTCACATAGCTATATGGACTAATGAACCCAAGATCAGCAAGCAATATAGCAAGCAAGCTGCTAGCTATGGAGACTGATCTCTGATCAGTAGGTAAAATGGCAGGCTGCTGGCTCACAGGCTGTGAAGGCAATACCAAGATTGGCAGGCAATATGACATGCCATTGGTTCAAGTTCAAAGAAATAGGGGTAAGATGATGATCAATAAACCAGATGCCAGATCCAGATTGATCAAAACTCCAGAGTTTGACAGAACATCCATATATATTAGAAGCAAGCCACACCCCAGAGGCAACTCCCTTTGAACTTATTGACTGCTTATAGCACATGTCATTATGGAAGGGAGTACATTGTATCAGTTTTCATTGTGGGGAATGACTGCATCATGACTGTCAAGTCACTGAGAATCATGGCCAAATCAAGTTGACACTTACCTGTAACCATGACACAGGATATTCATTAAAGGTATGAATATGGCATTTTCATAGGTTAACAATATTTAGAATATTATGGTGATTTACTCACATTCTATTATTCAGTTTAGTTAGGTTGTCACTTAAAAACAAACAAACAAACAAACTCACTGCTGTTGAGTCGGATCTGAATCATAGCGACCCCTCCTTGGGTTTCTGACGTGTTATCACTACAGAAGTAGATTGCCCGACCTTCCTTCCAAGGAATGGCTGGTGGGTTTGAACCACCAGCCTTCTGGTTAGCAGTCAAATGCCTTAGTCACTAATGTGATTAATTTTTGATGTTAAATATTTAAGTAATTTTCCTAGTGTCAAAGTATTGAAGTACTGACCATTCTCAGACAGTTTAAACAAAAGTCAATTTTGAGAACCAATGTTGTTTATTAAAAATAAAATAAATATGTAAGCACAATTTAGGAAAAATCTACTGAAGAAACTCACCCAATCAAAAAATGAATCTTTTCATTTTCGAATTGGAATATTCATATTTCTTTATGAATGTTCTTCTGCATACTGTGATAGTTTTATAGTAGGGATAGAGGTATTCTGTCATTCAGTATTGATTTAAATATTTTCATCGATAGTAGTTTTAGAAAATTGTCTAAAGTCATGGTACTCCAAATTCTACTTATGGCATTTTGTAGTTATGCTTATTGTCACAATGTAGTTAACCTTTCCAAGAATGCCTAAATCATAAGGCTGTTGTAAGCATTTCATAAAATATTTAAAAATACTTAGCATAATATTTACCACTTTATTGTATTAGATATTCTAGAAGAAAAGAAAGAACTCAATAGTTTCTTCATCATGTACTTCAAGCATTCATTAAAAAATATGCAACAATATAAAAAATGCTCATAGCTTAATGATGACAATTTGTTTTATCTTCTTTTTTTTATCTTCATTCATGCCCTGAGATTACTAGTAAATAACTCTCTCACTAGTTAGTTGCCTTCTGTGTGTAGGGCATGTATAACTGAGATTCCAAAAGAAGACTAATCTAAACACAACTGTCCATAGATGGGTCAGAGGAACAAAGATATTTAATGTATCTAACATGGTTTCATCTCTCCTTGGATATGTTTCCTTTTTTCATTGTCATTCAGAATAGTAAATATTGAGATACAGGTTATATTTTATTGCTGTGTAATATCCTGTTTTCAAGACCAGATTTGTATGGTCTTGGAACTCCTTTTTTATTGATTTTTGATGCTGATCCTTAGGGAAACTATAAGTAGTTTTGAAATTTTTGTTGTATGTTTATGTATACAAGTAAAAATTGTATCTTTTATTTCAATTTAATTTATTTGTAGAATAGTTGATAACTTGTTGATCAGTGACAAAGCTATTTAAATGGATTTTGTTGTTGTTGTTAGGTACTGTCCAGTCTGTTCTGACTCACAGTGACCATATGTGCAACAGAATGAAACACTGCCTGGAGTGTGCCAGCCTCACAATCTTTGAGATACCTGAGCCCATCATTGCATCCACTGTGTCAATCCATCTCGTTGAGGGCCTTCCCCTTTGTCACTGACTGTCCACTTTACTAAGCATGATATACTTCTCCAAGGAATGGTCCCTTCTGACAACATGACCAAAGTAAGTGAGACAAAGTCTGTCCATTCTCACTTCCAAGGAGCATTCTGGCTTCACTTCTTCCAGAACAGACCTGTTCATTCTTTTGGCAGTCCATCATACTTTCAGTATCCTACACCAACACAACAACTCAAAAATGTTAGTTCTTCTTTGGTCTTCCTCTCCAATCCTGATGCCATGGTCAGATGGATAGTGTCTATTAAAATAGTCTGTACATTTTAAAGTACCTTACTATAATTATTAGTTACTTCTTCTGTTGCTTTCTTGGTAGAAGATTTTGTTGTTGTTGTTAAGTGCCGTCGAGTCGTTTCTGAGTCATAGCGACCCCATGCACAGCAGAACGAAACACTGCCCGATCCCACACCAGCCCCATAATCCCTGCTATATTTGAGCCCATCATCGCAGCCACCATGTCAATCCATCTCATTGAAGGCCTCCCCCTCTTTCGTCGACCCTCCACCCTACCAAGCATGACATCCTTCTCCAAGGAATGGTCCCTTCTTACATGACCAAAATAAGTGAGACGAAGTCTGGCCATTCTTGCTTCCAAGGAGCATTCTGGCTGCATTTCCTCCAAGACAGATCTGTTAGTTCTTTTAGCAGTCCATGGTACTTTGAGCATTCTTCGCCAGCACCACAACTCAAAAGCATCAACTCTTCTTCGGTCTTCCTTATTCACTGTCCAGCTCTCACATGCATACCAGGTGATTGGAAATATCATGGCTTGTGTCAGGTGCACCTTAGTCCTCAATGAGGTATCCTTGCTCCTCAGCACTTGAAACAGTTCCTTCGCAGTTGACTTTCCCAATGCTACATGTCATCTAATGTCCTGACTGCTGCTTCTGTTGGCATCGATTGTAGAACTAAGCAACGTGAATTCTTTGACAACCTCAATCTTCTCTCCATTTATTGTGATGCTGCTCATTGGTCCAGTTGTGAGGATTTTTGTTTTCTTTATATTGAGACGTAATCCATACTGCAGACTATATTCTTCAATCTTCATCAGTAGGTGCCTTAAGTCATCCTCACTTTCAGCAAACAAAGTTGTATCGTCTGCATATCTCAGGTTGTTAATGATTCTTCCTCCAATCCTGATACCATGTTTTTCTTCATATAGTCCAGCTTCTCAGATTATTTTCTTGGTAGAAGAAGTGGTCTTGATAAAAGCTACCACTTTGCAATATTGCATTAGCGTTATCTACAACTGAATATGATGATGGCAAAATAAGTTGGGAAATTAGGGTATTTGGATAAAATTTCATGTTCACTAACCAGGTAATTCCCTATGTGCACTCTAGTTTTCCTCTTAGATCATAATCACTGCATGCTTTATTCATGGATATATACACTATGCTTATTGACGTACAGAAAAAATAAAATCAAAATATCAACCTGAAACTTGCAGTACTATTTGTCTGATATTGACCTAGTGAATTCTTGATCCATATTATCTTCTAGGAAAGACAATTTTATTCAGATACCTGGTTCAGGACCCTCACATGGCAATTTCCATCCTCTTTCAATTCTGCCTTGATGTACGAACTTAAAGTGAAGAAACTTCCATGAAAACAATTGTGGTTTGAAATTTTATTTCTTAATTGTTTTTACAATTTCCTGTAGATCAATTCAATATCAATTGGTTCAGATCAGTACCTGATAATAATTCATGGAAAACATCTTATAAAATAATCTGTCCATACAAAAGACTTAATAAATAAACTTTAAAAGCAGATAAAGATTCCTCCTTCAATTGGGCCTCATTTTTTTTTTTCCTAACAAATACTTTATTTGCAGATTCATAATTGAAAGGTATTGGCTTTAATTAATTAACTAAATTTTAATGAAACTAATAAACTGGATTCTTACTGGTATACTCAGGTGATTACATAGTTTGAGTTGTAAATATGTAATTTGCATGCTATTAAAATAATCAAAGGATCTGCAGCCTATACAACTATGAGACTAGAAGAACTAGAT
>NW_006921790.1:1760247-1787851 GCF_000298275.1 Orycteropus afer afer
CTGCCCTTCAGGTCTGGTATTGAACCCACACCTGCGCTCACGACTGCCACTGTGCCCCTCTTGTGGATTTTTTTGGGGGGGGTAAAACTCAAAATCATTTGGGGGGGGGGGAAAGAGGGAGACCAGGTTTGCTGGTCTGTTAGAGCCTGGTGGAACCACTGAAACTATGGTCCCTAGCTGCCCCTTCCAGGTATGGAATTGAACCCATACCTGTGGCTTCCAGCCAAACAAAAGGCAGGCATAGGAGTTGAACATTTACCTGAAGTAGATACACTCCTTGGAGAGAACAATCATAGGAGAAAGAAGGGCTATTTATGCACAGGGAGACAGATCCCAGGGCAGGGGTGCATGGGGGCATGGACACAGGGAAGAGGTGACTGTTGGGAGGAAGTGGGAGGGGAGCTGTTGCATTGTGGTCAATTGTGGTCAATGTCATGAGACAAAGTGTATGTGAACTGCTGTATGGAGAGTGAATTTGCTCTGTAAATTTTCACCCAAATAACAATTTAAAAAAATAAATAAATAATAAATATTCAAAGGACTTCAGCATTAGAAGGAAGGTAACATTTAATTTTAGCTCACTTAACTCATTTTGTTACCCAAAAGACAGTGAGTGCAGATAATCATGACTTATAAAAATGTTGTGGCATGTACAATCTGTTAATTTTTCACGTAGACGTCATGTCATCCCCAGTAAGGCATACTGGGGACAATCTATCTCTTCATCTGTTTAAATTGTTGTTAAGTGATCTATTTGCAAATGTATCCTTTTTAAAACTATTAATTTTTTCCCCTTTAAATCCTACTGGAAGACATCAATATTTGTGCCATTCCAAAGAAAGGTGATCCAAATTTAATGTGGAAATTATCTAACATAATATCACCTGCAAGTAAAATCTTGCTGGAGATAATTCAAAAACTGTTGCAATAGGATATTGACAGGGAACTTCCAGAAATGCAAGCTGGATTCAGAAGACATGGAACTGAGAATATCATTTCTGATGTCAGAAGGATCTTTGCTCAAAACAAGGAATACCAGAAAGATATTTACATGTGTTTTATTGACTATGCAAAGGTATTTGATTGTGTGGATCATAACAAATTTTGGGTAACATTGCAAAGAATGGGAATTACAGAACATTTAATTGTGCTCATGAGGAACCTGTATATAGACCCGGAGGCTTTCATTCATACAGATCAAGGGAATACTGCATGGTTTAAAATCAAGAAGAGTGTGTGTTAGGGTTATATCCTTTCACCATACTTATTGAGTCTGTATGCTGAGCAAATATTCTGGGAAGCTGGGAATATGAAGAAGAATGCAGCATCAAAATTGCAGGAAGACTCATTAGCAACCTGCAATATGCAGATGATGCAACCAACCTTGCTTGCTCAAAGTGAAGATGACTTGAAGCACTTACTGATGAAGATCAAAGACTACAGTGCTCAGTATGGATTACACCTCAACATAAAATGAAAATCTTCACAACTGGACCATTAATCAACATCATGATAAATGGAGAAGATTGAAGTTGCCAGTGATTTCATTTTACTTGGATCCACAATCAAAACCCAAGGAAGCAGTGGTCAGGAAATCAGATGTCATATTTCACTGGGTAAATCTGCTGCAAAAGACCTCTTTAAAGTATTGAAGAGGAAAGATGTTACTTTGAAGATTAAGGTGAGCCTAACTCAAGCCATGTTGTTTTCAATAGCCTCTTATGCAAGTGAAAAATGGACAATTTTCCTTATTTGGAGGATTAAAGAAGAGAAATGTGTTGGCAAGGAAAAGTGAAAATACTATGAATCCATAAGAACTCATAGTAGAACATATGTTCTCATAGTAGTGCCAGAAGAACAAATTAATCTGTCCTGAATGAAGTGCGACCAGAATGCTCCTTAAAAATGGGAATAACCAGCCTTCCTCTCACAGACTTTGATTATGTTGTCAGAAAGAACTATTCCCTGGAGAAGGATATCAAACTTGGTAAAGTAGAGGGTTGGAGAATAAGGGGAAATCCCTGAATGAGATAGATTGACACAGTGGCTGCAACAATGGGCTCTAGCATAGCAAGGATTGTGAGGATGGCACAGGACCAGGTAATGTTTTGTTCTATTGTGATAGGGTTGCTATGAGTCAGAGCCAACTGGATGGCAACTAACAACAACAACAACAACATGGGTCAAACATGAATTACTATGGTAGTATAGCTTTGCTCAGAGGTTACTCTGAAAGCCAAAAGTGAGAGGACATTCTTGAAGTGAGCAGAGCTTTGAATAGCATTCCTGGTCCCCAACTTTGTGTAGACGGAAATGTAGTCTGAGTTAAGAACATACATGGATTTCTTGGCTGCGTTGATTGGTTTGGCTAGTTGATCAGGAGTCTGGAAAGATACAAATTATAATATTGCAGACAATGATTTCTGGATGAGAAACATAATTGGAACTATGGAAATGACTAGAACACGTAGGGTTATTTCACCACCAAATGAATGCCACCACAAAGCAACCATTGAATAGAAGGGCCTGAACAACTTTGTGGATAGAATGATACACATGTGAAGTTCAGTCGGCTCTGTCGTTGGTCAACCCTGTGTTTGCACAGTGGGTCTGTGAATTAAATATCCATCGTGGCAGGGATGGGGGCTACTTCGGGCCCACCAGAATGGGTTCTGCTCACCAAGGCTAATTTACCACTTTCAGGCTGCTTTTGAGTCAACTTAAACTCAAAGTGACACCATATGTGTGAGAGTAGAACTGTTTTCCATAGGGATTTTAGTAGTTGACATAGATCACCAGGTCTTTCCTCTGAAGCCACCTTGGGTGGACTCAAACTATCAACCTTTCAGTTAGCAACCAAGTGTTTAAGTTTTTGTTACATCCAAGAACTCAAAGGCTGATCTAACATCTGCCTTTAATGATTTCTGACCTGGCAGGGGCAGAGATCCATGTCAAGAACCTGCAATATGGTACAACCCCATTGTCAGACCAATTGGCCATTTTGATAGCAATTGATTAAATTGGATCCATTTGATCATGAAGAGGGAAAATGTTATATTCTAATGGGATTGCTGTATATTCTGAGTACAAGTTTTTCTACAATGCCTACTTTGGACTGCACTAGAATATGTGGGCTCATTATTATTATGAGATTTGGCTTACTATTACTTTTAACAATGGAATGAATTTTTATGACATAAATTGACACAATCTGTACATGATTACAGGGTGCACTGGTTCCACCATGTTATACTTTGCAGCAGAAGTTGGAATTGCCTTTTACAGGTCCAGTTACGTCACTGTCTTAAAGGTGATAACTTGTATAGTTACAGCACTACCTTTCATCATTTGGTGTATATTTCCAACTAAGCATTTTATATGGTGCTGCATCCATTACAGATAAAAAATGTATATGGTAACCAAGATGGAAAAATAGGAGTAACTCCTGTCACCATCACTCTCACGTGAAATTTTTGCTTCCAATGAGTGTCCATATTTTGAGTTTAACTGGATTGTAGGTAATGGTCATATAGTGTGGAAAATGGGCCAGGCAATCAAAAGGACATAGGGTTGTTTTTATTTTCCTTCCTAGCTGCCATTTAGTAAGTTCTGACTCATAGAGATCCTATGCTAAACAAAATGAAACATTGCCTAGTCCTGAGCCATGCTCCGAATTTTTGTTGTGTCTGAGCCCATTGTTGCAGCCACTGTGTTGGTCCATCTCATTGAGTATCTTCCTTTTTTTCGCTGATCCTCTACTTTAACAAGCATGATGTCCTTCTCCAGGGAGTTGTCTCTCCTGATAATATGTCCAATGCATATGAAATAAAGTTTGGCAATCCTCCCTTCTAAGGAACATTGTGGCTTTACGTCTTCCAAGACATATGTTTTTTCACCTGGCAGTCCATTTAATATTCTTCACCACCATAATTCAAAGGGATCAATTCGTCTTTATTATACCTTATTCATTGTCCAGCATTCAGATGCATATGACGTGACTTAAAATACCATGGATTAGGTTAGGTTCACCTTAGTCTTCCAAGCAATACTTTAATTTTTTAAAACTTTAAAGAGGTCTGTTTCAGCAGATTTGCCCAGTGCAATATTTCATTTGATTTCTTGACTGCTGCTCCTATGGGTATTAATTGTGGATCCAAGTAAAATGAAATTCTTGACAACTTCAATTTTTCTCCATTTATCATGATGTTCCTTATTGGTCCAGTTGTTATGACTTTTCTTTTCCTTATGTTACAGTGTAATCCACACAGAAGACTGTAGTCTTTGATCTTCATAAGTAAGTGCTTCAAGGCCTCTTCACTTTTGGCAAGAAAGGTTGTGTCATTTGCTTATCACAGATTATAAATGAGTTTTCCTCCAATCTTGATGCCTCATTATTTTCATATGTTGTTGTTGTTGTTGTTATGTGCCATCAAGTCAAACCTGACTCATAGCAACCCCTCATTGGGTTTCCGAGGCAGTATCACTATGGAAGTAGATTGCCTAACCTTCCTTCTGAGGAGTGGCTGGTGGGTTTAAACCTCCAGCCTTCTGGTTAGCAATAAAGTGCCTTAGACACTAGGCTAGACTTTTATTTGCTCAGCACACAGATTGAATAACTATGGTGAAAGGATATTTCACCCTGACACACACTTTCCATATTTTAAACCATGCAACATCCCTTTGTTTTCTTCACACAACTTCCTCTTGGTCTATGTACAAGTTTTTCATGAGTACAATTATGTATCTGGAATTCTCATTCTTTGCAATGTTATCCATAATTTGTTACTGTCCACAAAGTTGAATGTCTTTTCATAATCAATAAAACACAGGTAAACATCTTTCTGGTATTCTCTACTTTCAGTCGAAGTTCATCTGACATCAGCTATCACATTCTTTGTTAAACATCCTCTTCTGAATCCTCCTTGAATTTCTGGCAGTGCAGCTGCAATAGTTTCTGAATTATCTTCAACAAAACTGTACTTGTAAATGATATTAATGATATTGCTCAATAATTTCCAGATTCTGTTGGGTCACCTTTCTTTGGAATGGGCACATGCCCATTCTAGTTGGTAGAATTACTGACTGTAATTGGGCTCAGGAAGAAATATATCTGAAACTCAGTGGATTCAGTGGTTTGCCTCTCACTGCTTCCACATTCTCCCATAACTATAAGTAGAAAAATCAAAAGGAGAATAATTAGGTAGTCAGATCCCTGAGGAGAAAAAAATGAATTATCTCAGCTGACAGGGAATCTAAATTATTGAAATCCTGGGTGAGGAATCTCATTTGTGGCTTGACATCAGCTGCAAGATCAGGGAATGTAGTCTTTAGTAGTAATATTCTTTTTGTCTTTTTCTTTTTTTCCCACTTCACTTGAATTCAATGACTACTCCCTTGAATCTACAGAATCCAACTGCAGTGAATTCAGTGTGGGCACAAGTAGATCTGAATGGTGAGAGGGCAGATTTTCCTAACAGATATTGTCAGTAGCCAACTTATTTCATTTTTTGGGGACCTAAGATTTGCTTAATAGCAAATGCTTAACAGCATCTGCTTGTCTTTGGCTGAGGCACTTCCCTAAAATTGCTGTTCTATACAAGAAGAAATTATATCCCATATAGATGGACCTTACTACCTCTCTCTCTTGCTCCCCCATCAGCTCTAAACCAACAAGTAACAAGAATTAGTTTATAACTATCCCTGAGGAATGTTAATCCCACTGTTGTTGTTGTTGTTTGCCTTCAAGTCAGACCCACTTGATTCATAGCGACCCCTTCTTGGTTTTCCGAGGCAGTATCATTACAAATCTAAACAGTATTTAAACTTGGGTTTTAGAAATTAAAATTTAATACCTAAAACACTTCCTATTCTAAGTGTTTTGTCGGCTTCTATGACATTTTTTGCTGATGGGTGTTAGCCATTCTCTAAATTCCTAAAGTAGTCTGGAGCACAGAGAACATAGGTGGCAGAAACTTGTTCTGTTGCTGTTAACAGTAAATTTTCCTTTTCAATAAATTCTAATAAGTATTTTCTGGAAATTTTACCTAAAGTAATATCAAGGGTTCATGATGTAACTATGGAGAGAAGGAAGAAATCCATCATCATTATTACTACAACATCATATTGGTTAATATCCAAAATCATTATCCCATTATTTTAGTTGGTTAATATTAAAAGAGGTATTTCTATCACTCCTGATCTGGAAAAGGATGTGGACCCTGAAAGATGCAGAGCTCACTACCCAGCAGACAGTACAGTAGAGGTAGTGACACTGAGCCTGAGAATGAAATAAATCCTGAAACACAAAGCGAGGATTTTGCCACAATGTTGAATGGTTTTGTAAGTAACTTATTTTTTTTTCTTCATTACAGTAAATTTAGAAATTGATCAGGGGAGGAACACGGTAGATCAAAATATAATTAAATAATTAAGTCAAACACACTGTCTTGAATACCTGATATGTGTGAAGCTCTGCAAAATGCTGATTGCAGTGTAACTTATACCCAGATATATATTCATGGAGCTTTGTTTGTGGATTTGGAACCATTCTGTCTGATACACTGCAAAGTGATGGCAAAGAGCCCTCTCTAAGCCATCAATCATTTAATTAGAGTGGTGAGCATTTCTCTAAGCTGGAAAGTAATTGTTGGCAGGTGTGGATATCAAAACCAATGCCAAAATGCATAATGTTGAAGAATTATTATTTCAGTTATCACAACTTCCCTCAATAATTCTAACTGTCAAGTTTTGCTGAATGATTGTCCAAAAATAGATAATAATATAGACTTGTGTTGAATTGTGTCTCTGGGTAATTGCATTGTCATATTAAACCATTAAAAATACTGAGTTATTATTTGCACATCTTCTTGGACACACAAAAAAAGATAAGCTCATTAGAGAACTGAGAGTGAGAAAGGCTGTCATCACTATTCACTGTGTTTCTCTCATGTGCTTAGTATGGTCATAGGTGTGGCAGTGATTTTATATGCCC
The DNA here is from genome assembly GCF_000298275.1 of Orycteropus afer afer. Classification (NCBI taxonomy): domain Eukaryota; kingdom Metazoa; phylum Chordata; class Mammalia; order Tubulidentata; family Orycteropodidae; genus Orycteropus; species Orycteropus afer. The sequence continues at coordinate 1,767,239 of NW_006921790.1, forward strand.
ATATATAGACACACATTATAGAATGCCAATGAATAAGAGGCATAAACATCTCTAAAACTTGATAACAAAAAGAAAAGGCACTTTAAACATGAAAACATATATTTGAACATATCATTTGAAGCAAATCATGTTTTCTACGCAAATTGAATTTACATGACTCAAAGAAATTGTAGAATTCCTGATGATGCAAACCATTCAGCTGCTAACCAAAAGTTGGGAGTTCAAGTCTACCCAGAGGGACCTTGAAAGAAATGCCTGGTGATCTACTACTGAAATACCAGCTATTGAAAATCCCGTGCAGCACAGTTCTACTCTGACATACATGAGGTCAGCATGAATCAGGGTGAACTTGATGGCAATCAGTAAATAAATTGTACTTAGTTGACTTTGAACAAGTTCATAACCATTTTTTTTCAGTAACTGTATTCTTTCATTAAAATTGTTTCATAGAAATTTCAGCAATATCATTAATGTGTTGGGTGTACAGAAAAGTTTTTAAAGTCGTTAAATTGTTAAGAGAAACTACAGTTTTTTACACTTTTTTTTCCTGAAACCAACTTTTTCAAATGTGTTTTTAGGTGTAAAACAGAGAACTCTGTGATATAAATAGAAATGAACTTGGTAACTTCATAGTTTCTTTCTTCACAGCCAGGAACCTTCAGGATCAGGGAAAGGTTGAATTCAACTTACATTTTCTCATAGTCTTTGTGTATGAGTGTTTAACCTAGAAAATAGAACTGGAGAAAAAACTCACTAGACTCATTTGTTTAATAATTATCAGCAAAAGCACAAATGACTATGCTAATATTGAAGCGTAACAAATAACTCCCAAATTTTATAGATAAAATAACCATTCTGTGATCACATATTTCAGCCTCTGAATTATCCTTTCCTTTCCATACAAAATAGGTCATGTCTCCAATATGCAATGATTAGGCTTCTTAGCTGCATCCTGTCCATAAGAGGTTGAGGATGGTTGCACTTATGGCTTCTTTTCATTTTTTTACTCTCTCTATTCTTTTTAGTCTAAGTTGCCTTGTTTCAGTTACTACATTTCTTTAAAATCTTTGTGTATTTTTAGGGTATCACTGGGGCTCACTCTATTAGACCAAAGCCAAAACCATAGTCTCTGTGAAACATGCCCTTCTTGATCCTGAGGCCCCTTTGAGGTCGCTGAAGGACAACACATTTAACATTCATATATATATATATATATATATATACACACACATATATAATATATGGGTATTGCTTGCCTTCAATGTCTTTGAAGGCTTTATGTCTTTTTTCAAAAGAGTTTATGAGTTAACAACTTAAGTACTTCTGATATCTTAAGTGGAGTTATAGTCACAACTGTGGCTTCAACTTTAACCTAAAATCTTGTATTTAATTTTTGTACCAAAGTCATTTCATTTTGAAGACATTTTGCCAGGAGAAAGTGGGAATGAGAAATTGTTTACTGATAAACCCAGAAAGTCATTCAATTTTCTGGAAACATATGCTTGACAACTGAACAGATTATTCTTTAGATTTTCTCTATTCTTATGTTTTACTATAAACACCAAGGAAAAGGAAGACAGCACCTTCAAACTTCAACACTCTTCCCAGTTTTCCAGAGTTCAATCACTGGCTCATTTTTCATGTTACCAGTTTTCATCACAACATAACAAGGGGCTCTGTTTCTCCAGTTTCAAATGATATTTTTTTACCCTCTTCTTTAAACCATCACTAACAGCTTTCTTGAAGCTTTAGATTCTACTAACACTCTCCTTGAAGCTCTTTAAGCTTTCATTAATGGTTTAACACTACTGTAGCCTTTATAGCCAGTGCTTGCCACCTGGTCCCAAAGCCAATGCCATATGTTTGAGATTTTTGTCACAGAAGTTTTTCTCTTCCTGGCAACAAATTTTTGTTCTGATAATTAATGCTGCTTACCAAATTATCTTAAAAATCAGTAGCTTAGAACAATCATTTATTGTGCTCATGAGTTCTGGATAAAAGATTCAAATAAGCTGCCAAGCTGATGGCTGCCTATGTTCAAACTTCTTACATGGTGACTCATGTATCCTAAAACAAATGATCCTATGGCTAAGGTAGAATCTGCTTTGCCTCTTGTGAACCAACCTCAAAAGCCATATGCTATTATTTCTACTGTACACTAATGGTTGAAAGAACCCTAAGTTGTCTCATGTTCAAGAGGAGAGACATAGACTCTTCCTCTTAGGATACAGGATATTGTTGGAGTTGTCTTTGGAACATAGAATAGCCTGTAATTAATATGCCAAATATCTTGTTTTTTCCTTTATTTCAGAAAGTTAATAATATAAAATATTGTTACTTGAGGATTTTTCCAATTTAATCCATGCAGGAAGAGTATTCAGTTAGGAAAATGAAGCAAGTCAATTGAAAAAACAAGTTAAAGAAAAACATCTAGTTTCTGTGGAATTGATTCTAACTTATGGTGACCCAAGATATATCAAAGTGCTCCAGAGTAGTTACAGAACTTCTAAATGGTGAGGAAGTCAAGACAACTACAAGATAGAATGGATTGTTCTAAGCTTGGGAAGAAATTATAAATCACAGGGTAACCTCAAAGAAAAATTATAAATCTTCACATCAAAATGAAAAGGAAGACAAAGACAAATACTTAGCAGATACTAAAACAATAGCAACAAAGGAAGTGATAACATGATTCAGAAACAAAATGAGCTCAGCACAGAAAATTATATGGGACAAAGAAACCTAGAAAAGCACGAAAAAACACATAACAAAATGATAACAACACATTCATACTTGTTGATTATCACACTGAATGTCAATGGATTAAATGCACCACTCAAGAATGGGAGTTGCAGATTGGATAAGAAAACATAAACCATCAATATTCTGTCTACAAGAGACACACCTTAGACACACAAAAAATAGACTAAAAATCAAAGGTTGGGAAAAGATATATAAAGCAAATGGCAACCAAAAAGAGCAGAAGTGTCAATATTAATTTCTGATAAAATTAACTTTAAGACAAAAACCACCGTAAGAGACAAGGAAGGACACTATATAATGATTATAGATTGATTGAAGAATGGACATAACAAAAATAAATATCTACGTACTCAATGAAAGAGCCCCAAAATACATAAATCAAACTCTAACGGAACTGAAAAGACAAAGAGATGACTCTACAGTCATAGTAGGAGACTTTAATACACCATTTTCAATCACAGATAGAACAACTGGAAAGAAACTCAAGACATACAATACAATACAATACACCAATTTGACCTTATAGACATCTACAGAGTACTTCACCCAACAACAGCACAATACACATTCAGTGGCTGACTTTTCATAAGTAGATGACCAGACCTTTCAAGGTACTTCTAGGTGAACTTGAACTTCCAGCCTTTTGGTTAGCAGCCAAGAGTGTTAGTCTTTTACACTACGCAGAAACTCTAACAAGTAAATTAGAAACATGGATAAAGCTCAGATAGTTTATTGTGTATTATTTATGTATTTATTATTAAATATTTAGCTTGGTAATAAAATCTCTCATTTACCTCAACCTGGCATTTTAAAAGAAGGAAAATCAGGATCATCTTTGTAGGAGATTGACTGAGTTCTCAAAGCTATCTTCTCAGTGAATTATTAATTTTACTGTCACTTAGAATTTTTTGACCTGTTCCTGTCTTTATCATACCATTCCCTTCCTCTGTTGTACTTTTCCTAGGTATGGTCTATCTCTTTCTCTTTTTTGATGGGTTAAGTGAAGGCTAGAATTTCCCAGATTTCATGAAAGGAAAGATAAATTAATTAGGAACTATACTTTGGGTTTTCTTTGCTCATCAGACAAAGATATGATTTTACTGCTATTAATTGTTCCAGATTAATTGTTTTATTTAAAAATACATTTGTCTGCAAGCCTAAACATTATTTTTTTGTTCTTGAACAAAAGGAAGAAAACCATATGTCTAAATGCCTCAGAAATTATTTTTTTCTTAATTTGCCCATCTTGAACAACATATGTGTGTATAATCTTTATTAAGTGGCAACTAGTAAGTAACATTTTTAATATTGCCTTCACATATTGGTGTTTTGCAAATAGGAATAATTTATGTTGTCATAATATATACATTTTTTAATGTGAGAAAAAATTTTTCTCAGAAAATCTATTATTAGCCCTCTGCTTTAGAAGGCTATCATATGTGTTTTGAAGGAACATGCAAGGGGAACATCATTAACTGGTAGAAAATCAGTGGTCATTATTTACTTTCCTGGCATAAAAATTCACTCATCCATGTACATATATGCTCAAACAATCTAGTTCAGGAAAATTCCTAGATATACACTTGACATCAAGAAACTATTGATCTCTAGTGGAGACCAGTGCCTCATAAAAGCAACTATTTGGAAATAGAAATATAGTTTTAAGAACTGCAGATCAAGATTTCTTCTTTACTATGCTTAACCAGGGAAGATTATATAATATTAACATCTTTAAAAATAAAATTTTGGATTGCATCATGGTGCACATACCCTTTTACTTCCTGACTGTCAACAATCTTTCATAGTAACACAAATCTTACTTCCAAAGATCTTAAATTACAACTACGCTGGTACCCAAATATGTATGACATAAATTTAAAGAAAAATACCCTCACTGCCTGCAAAGTCAGATACAACTCATAGCGACCCTTTCTTGGGTTTCTGAGGTGGTATTCCTACAGAATTAGATTACCCAGTCTTCCTTACGATGAGTGGCTGGTGGGTTTGAACTGGCAGCCTTCTGTTTAAAATACATTTATGTACAAAAATACTTGTTTGTAAATGCACATATCTAAATGTGAATGCATAGAAAAAGTGAAATAAGAGGACACATTTAATAGTTAACAGTGTTTAGTTCTGCAGAACAAGAAGGGGGATTGTGGGAAAATATCCACATAATGTCCCGTGTGATTGATTTGTTTCCTCTTCAGTGAGCATATATGCATGTTTTACTGTTATAATTAAAAGATAAATAATTAATAGAAATTAAAACACAGTGTTTTTGTTTTTTTTTTTAAATCTGATATACTTTGTTTATCCATAGTTTCCTGCTTGAAAGGCAGCTGACTTAGTCTTCATATGTTTCTAACATCGTCAGTGTGCATAAAAGAATTTAATAATGTTACAAAAGTCAAAGATGAGAAAGAGAACAATTATTCAGAAGTTCTGGGAGAATATTTGAAAAGATTTAAAACAGAGATATAGGTAATATAGCAGTTTATTACATAGCTAACCAAGGGCTGATTTCCCAGCCTGTGAAAGTTAATGTCCAATTGGTTCCAGTAACTTAATGTGGTAGTGCATAGCCACCTGTCAGTCCTTTCCTCCTCAATTATGTTTTATATATTTCACTGAAGGGTAGAGGATCTGCTAATTTATTCTGTGAATGTCTTCTATTTAAAGGAATAATGAACATAACTTGTGTCAGACTAAGGATCAAAAAAATTTTGTCAGTCTGGTTCAATGGTATAAATGCAATAATAAATTTGATATAGTTATAGGAAAAGGATGATATAAAATTTAGATACCCTAAAATGTTAAAACATGATGATTTAAAAAAAAATGTTCAGAGATATTTAGGGACTTGCCTGCTAACCAGACGGCTGGCGGTTCAAACCCACCAGCCACTCCTCGGAAGGAAGGTTGGGCAATCCTACTTCCGTAGTGATACTGCCTCGGAAACCCAAGGAGGGGTCGCTATGAGTCGGGGCCGACTCGACGGCACATAACAACAACAACAACAAAGGACTCAAAACCAAAAACATACCATATACATGCATACAAAAATCACACAGAAATTGAAAGTTGTATGGATTATTTTCCCTAGATAAAGAAAGGGTAGGATTCTAGAAACTTTGGACAGTTATCTTATAGTGACTGTGTTGTAGACTATTGACAGATTTGATATTGCATGGTTCAAATGGGGTAGGATAGTCAACATGTGTAAAACTTCCTATGAGGAAGAACCTATGAGGAAAAGCACATTCTACATATGAGAAGTGATCCTTTGGACAACTTAGCAGAGAGAAAAAATATTATAAAAGGGATTCAACCAATAGATTGATCATTATTGTACACTGCATTGATCATAATTGTTAGGTCTAAGTCATAAAAGATTGTAATTTGATTAATTAATAATATAAATATGTAGAGAAAGAGCAACACATCTGACCACCTTTAATTCTAAGACTGGGTCAATTGATTTATAATACTCAATTTTAAGAACATGATCATTTTGAACAGATAGCAATGTCCCGTTGTCCATTTTTAGGAGTTCATTCACATATGTTTGAAGCAATAAAGATAGTATTTTCATCTGGTTATAGCATTTAACTGTTGTGTAAAAATTAAAATGCAAAGTAAAGCCATATGTTTCAATATAATTTTCACTATCCTTAAATTTTAGTTACATATTCATGGAAAAAAATTTAAAGCAGTCATTAAGGTCATACACATAAATTTAATTCAACTCATATGGCAATGAGGTAGGAATCATCAATCAAATCTCAGAGTACTTTTCTCCATTCCAAAAATAGTAAAAAATCTTATTTGAGTTCCATTGTGCTTCTGATATGAAACAAAGACTTAAAGTCTGAAGGCTTTGGGATAAAAGTACAAACGGTGTCAAAACACAATAAAATATTGTCAAAGCAAACCTACAGAGGAAGTATTAAAATGTCAAATTTAAAATGATGTCATTGTAAATTATAGTAGCATTTTTTTAAAAAATGAAACATGAAGGCCTCTATTTATATGAGTGCACTCTGCCAGTCATTTCAAACTAATTGTTCATGCCAGATATGTAGGAGGTGTGATGAATGTTCCAAAGTACTGGGAATATACATCCCAAAAATAGTTACAGCATTGTTAAAAGTGAACTATAAAATGTTTATGGTGAGTTTTAATAGTTACCTGAAACCTACTTTATTCTTCAATATATGTAATTCTATTTATCTTATGCTAGATTCAATTCTTTGAAATTCATGTAATTCATATTTTTATGTTATCTCTGCATTATACTTATATTTGTATTCTTGGTACTAAGCACACAGTCTGGGACATAGTAGGAACTCAAAAATTGGTTGTTTATTAAATAAATACATAAATAAGTCTAATGGAATTATTTTTTTACTTCAGAGCTAATAAGAAGGCAATGATTAAGTTATTATAAGGGAACTCTTTGTAAATAAAAAACTTAGTAAATCCAAGTCAATTTCCACCTCATTATTTTGCCAATGCATATTTCATCTTCTATCAATTTCATCTTCAAACTCATATCTCTTATTGAGAATTATCTGATAAATGTTTAAACTGTATTATAATTAGAAGAACAACATATATTCTTTCACAAACTGTCTATTGCATGATGTATAAAATGTATTTTCTTCCTTATAACACAGGTTTGGGAATTGGTAGTGTCCAAATACTAATATAATTCCAGTTAGATGGATAACTGTTTGTAAATAATACATGTTTAATATAGTAATTTTCTGGTTTCAGAGTTTTAAAAAATTATCATAGTTCTCAAAAATAATATAGATATATGTGTGTGTGGGGGGGGTGTTTATGTGTTTAAGAAATCTCTCATAATCTATTTGGTTATTACCTCAATTTTGGTTTCTACAAAATATATATAGCTGTATCTGTAATGATGGAGAATCACAACATCATCAGTTGAACAGGACCAGAGGCTGACTGTAAAGCATACAATGAATTGCTCATATGCAAGTTTAAGTTGAAGCTGAAGAAGATTAAAACAATTCCATGAGAGCAAAAATATAACCTTTAGTTATAAATCTCATCTGCATTTTGAGAACATCTGAAGGAAATATCTGATGCTTTGAGCACCAATGATTAAAAACAAGATGATATCAAGGGCAATATACATGAAGAAAGCAAAGGGTCATTCAAAAAAAAAAAAAAAGATAAGAAAGAAAAGACTAATATGGATGTCAGAAGAGATTCTGAAACTTTCTTTTGAACAGAGACAGAGTAGCTGAAGTGAATGGAAGAAATAATGAAGTAAAAGTACTTTGAAAAGATTTCAAAGTATGGCTGAAGAAAGTATTTTAATGAAATTTTGCAGAGACCTGGAATTAGCAAACCAGAAGGGAAAAACATCCTTGACATTTCTCAGTCTGAAAGAACTGAAGAAAAAAATCAAGCCTTGAGTTGCAATATTGATTAATTTTATGGACAAAAGAAGATGGAAGGAATACACAGTCATTGTACCAAAAATAGTTGATCAATATTCAATCATTTCAGGAGGTAACATATGATCAAGAACCAAAGATATTGAAGGAAGAAGTCCAAGCTTCACTGAAAGAAAAAGCGAAAAACAAAGCTTCAGGAATTGACAGAATATTCACTGAGATGTTTCAACAAACAGATGCAGTGCTGGAGGCACTCACTTGTTTATGACAAGGAATTTAGAAGACAGCTATCTAGCCAACGAACTGGAAAAGATCCATATTTGTGCCAGTTTAAAGGGTTATCCAAATGAATGCAGAAATTAACTATATCAATAATATCACACTCAAGTAAAATTTTGCTGAAGATAATTCAAAAAGAGGTGTAGTATTATATTGACAGGGAGGTGAAAAAAATTCAAGCCAGATTCAGACAAGGATGTGGAAAAAGGAATATATATCATTGCTGATGTTCAGATGGATCTTGGCTGAAAACAGAGAACATCAAAAAGAAGCTTACTTATGTTTTATTGATTATGCAAATGCTTTCAACTTTGTGAATCATAACAAATTATAAGTAACAATGGGAAGAATAGGAAAACCAGAACACTTAATTATGCTCCTGAGGAATCTGTACATAGACCAAGAAGCAGTCACTGAAGCATAACACGGGGATACTGCATGGTTTAAAATCAGGAAAGGTGGGCATCAGAGTTGAATCCTTTCACTATACATATTCAATCGGTATGGTGAGCAAATAATTACAGAACCTGGACTAGGTGAAGAAGAACACATCAGAGTTGAAGGAAGACTCATTAACAACTCTCTATATGTAGATGACACAACCTTGATTGTCAAAATTGAAAAGTACTTAAAGCATTTACTGATGAAGATCAAAGACTGAAGCCTGCAGTATGGATTACATCTCAACATAAACAAAACAAAAATCCTCACCTCTGAATCAATAAGCAACATCATTATAAATGAAGAAAGATAGAAATTGTTAATTATTTCATTTTACTTGGATCCTCAATCAACACTGTCAAGCAGAAATCAAGAAATCAAATGGCATATGGCTTTGGGTGAATCTGCTACAAAAGACCTCTTTGAAGTGTTAAAGAGCAAAGATGTCACTTTGAAGACAAAGGTGCACCTGACCCAAACCACTGTATTTTGAAACACTTCACATGCATATGATAGCTGAAAGATGAATACAGATCACCACATAAGAACTGTTGTATCTGAATCATGGCTTTGGCAAATATATATATATTTACTGAATTTACCAATGACTGCCAAAAGAACAAACAAGTCTGCCTTGGAGGAAGTGCAGCGAGAATGCTCCTTAGAAGTGAGAATGTCCAGACTTTGTCTCTCATACTTTGGTTATGTTAGCAAGAAGGACCATTTCCTGGAGGAGGATACCATGCTTCTTGGTAAAATAGAGGGTCAATAAAAAAGGAAAGTTCTCAAGAAGATTGATTGACACAGTGGCCGCAACAAGGGGCTCAAACATAATAGTGATTGTGAGGATGGCACAGGACTGGGTAGTTGTTTTTTCTGTTGTGCATAGGATCACTATGAGTTGGATCTGATTGATGGCACCTAACAACAATAATAATTGTACTGCCTTTCACACTGACTACACACTCACACACACACATATATATATATATTTTTTTTTTCAATCCTGAGGGAATTATAATCATCATAAATCTCGCTTTTAAGGAAATGCAAACTATTTAGACTTAACATTTGACTCCTGAGTATACATTAATAATTAGCAAAAAGTGAGAAGTGACATAAAAGAGAGACACAATAATTTGGATGACAAAGAAGAGACAAAAGACTCTAACTCTTTAAGGAAGTATGTAGTGAGAAGAAAGTATTTGAATTACATAGGTATGGAACATTTGCCAAATGGGAAAAGGACAATTTAGTTGGAATCAATGGCAAAGTAGAAGTCACCAAGATGACACGGCATAGAACTTGAATTATTAATATATTTAGATAAAACATAAGCTAATTTTATGATATCGACAAGGGAGATTTGGAGGACCAGCGTAAGCTTTGCTCTATAGGATTTTAAAAACATTGCATGCATTTAAAAACTTTAGGATGCAATTTAAAATACAGATTAACCTTGGAAATGACTGGAAGTGCAAGACTGGTCAGAAAGAGAAAATTGAAAAGAGTAAAGAATCATTTTGTTTTAAATTGGAAGAACATGGAAATAAGTTGATAAATAGACTGCATTGTATTTGACCCTTGTCTTAATTATTTAGTGCTGCTATATATAACACAACTTCCATGAGTGGATGGCTGTAATATACAGAAATTTATTTTCTCAAACTTTAGGAGACTAGTAGTCCAAATTCATGGTGCTGTCTCTAGGGGAAGTCTTTGCTTTTCTGTGTTTCTTGCTCCTAGGAGGATCCAAGTTCAAAGGACATGCTTTGCTCCTGGCTCGTCTTTCTTGGAGGTAGTAGGTCCCAAGCCCTCTGCTGTCTTTTCTCTCCTTTTCTCTCTTGTAAGAGAAAAGCTGTTGCAGGCCACACTGCAGAGAAACTCTTCTTACATCAGATCAAGGCTGATGGGTTTAAGGGTGTTGCCTCCCACTCTAATCCTCTTACAATTGATTGGCTTATCACATCCAGTCACATCATGGGGATCATTACATAAATACCAAACCACTGCGAATGATGGCCCAGCCAAATGGACACAACTTTTGGGAGGATAAAATTCAATCCATGACATTCTACTCTTTGGCCCCTAAAAATCCAAGTCCTTGCCATAGGCAAAATATTCTCACCCCATCATATCATTCCAAAAGTCTTAAATCAACTCCACATCAAAAATCCATCCTGGGCCAAAATTTCTTTTCATCTATGAATCTAGAACACAAGTTATCTGTTTCCTCTTTTCAGCTTCTGCTTCCTGTTTCCTTGGTCTCTTGAATAGGCCCGCTGAGCCTCTGCCCTGCTAAAGCAAGTTTTACAAAGCTCTTTAACTCTCCCAATTATTGCCCAGAAGCACTCCACTCATGCAGAAAACCTTGGCCTGAAGGCATCCAGCTCTCTTGTTTTGGGGATGGCAAGCATAAGTCACAGACCAGTGCCTGAAGGCATCCCACTCTGTCAGGAAGCCTGCACATAGCTCTTGTTTGTGAGTCGTTTCCAGCTGTCTCTCACCAGTCTCCTAGTTCTGCTGCTACCATCCCTTTGCCACATTTCTCACAGTCTGTGCCATCTCTGGTTTAACAGCCTTCCTCATTTCCTTCTGAATCGTCACCAGAATTTTCTTTTATGTCCATAATTCTACCACCAGTATCTTCAAGGCAGTCTAAACCAAAAAAAAAAAAAAAAACAAACAAACAAAAAAAAAAACAACGCACTGGTGTTGAGTTGGATCCGACTGATAGAGACCTCTCCTTAGGTTTTTGAGACAGTATCACTACAGAAGTAGATTGCCCAACCTTCCTTCTGAGGAGTGGCTGGTGAGTTTGAACCTCTAGCCTTCTGGTTAGCAGTCAAATACCTTTGGCAGTATGCTACCAGAGCTCCTTCAAGGCAATCTAGCCAAATCAAAACCAAATCCACTGTGTCGATTCTGACTCATAGCAACCCCCATGGGGTTTCTAAGGCTGTAAATCTTTATCAAAGCAGACTGCCTCATCCTGTGGTTTCAAACCATCAATCTTTTGGGTAGTAGCTCAATCCCTTAACCGCAGTGACATCACAGCTCCTTCCAAGGCAGTCTAGGCCTTCACTATCAGGCATACCAAAAACTCTTCCTGCCTCTGCTCATTACACAATTCCAAAACAGCTTCCACATGTTTGATCTCTTAGAACAGCACCCCACTCCCAGTACCAAATCCTGTCTTAGTAACCTAATGATGCTATAACAGAAATACCAAAAGTGGATGGCTTAACAAACAGTAGTTTATTCTTTCACATTTTAAGAGACGAGAAGTCAAAATTCAGAATCCTACTTCTAGGGGAAAACTTTGTCTTTTTCTCCTGTCCTAGGTGGATTACTCTGGTAGCATAGTGCCTAAGGCACTTGACTGCTAACCAGAAGACTGGCGGTTCAAACCCACCAGCCACTCCTAGGAAGGAAGGTTGGGCAATCCTATTTCCGTAGTGTTACTGCCTCGGAAACCCAAGGAGGGGTCGCTATGAGTCGGGGCCGACTCGATGGCAAATAACAACAACAACAGTGGATTACAGCACAGGAATCCTGGGTCCAAAGGACAAATCTCTTCCCAGCTCTTTTTTCTTGGTGGTAGTACCCCCACACACACACCCAACTCCTCCCCCACCCACCTGCTTCTCTCTTTCTCTTTTCTTTTATTTCCTACAAGATAAAAGGTGTTGCAGGCCATGACCCAGGGAATCTCCCCTTATATTGGATCAGAGCTGTGATGGGATTAAGGGTGTTATGTTCCACACTAATCCTTTTATAATTGATTGGCTTATTACATTAATCGAATCATGGGGGATCATGACATAATTGCAACATTACATCATTACATAATTGCTAAATCATTGAGAATCATGGCTTAGCCAAGTTGAAACATATTTTTTGTCAGGGGGCTGGGAACAGGGTTTGGTTACCTAGTGTCTCTCTGACAGGAATATACCACTAATGGGATGACTCAAGCAAACAGGAGTTTACTCTTTTACAATTTTGGGGGCTAGAAGGCTAAGTTCAAAGTGCCAGGCTCTAGGGTCTGGGTGAAGCCCCTTAACCTTGGGCTTCAGTGCTGCCTCCTGTTCCCAGCCCACTGAACTGGAGGCTTTTCTTCACTTAGACAGCTCCTGGCTGCTGAGGCTGATAAACCTAAGGTCAAGTAAAAAGGCACAATCTTAGTGTTACCAAATAACATGGCAGGCTACTAATTCAAGTCCAGAAGAAGTCCCAAGATTGGCAAGGCATGGCAGTCTGCTGAACAATGATTTGGCTACATGCAGAGTTCAAGCATGCTAAAAACCTGGAGACCTTCCTCAAAGTTGCTTCTTATATACTGGAAGCAGCCACATCCCTAAAGCAGCTACTCACCTGCAAGTAGATTCCACCACAGAATTGATTGCCAATCTCACCACAGGTAATAACTACCTCAGCTGCCCAACCAGTCAACGAGAAAGAAACAAGCCAAACTCATTGCTGTCGAGTCAGATCCAACTCATAGTGACCTCTTCTTGGGTTTCTAAGGCAGTATCACTACTGAAGTAGAGAGTGGCTGGTGGGTTTGAACCACCAGGCTTCTGGTTAGCAGTCCAGTGCCTTAGGCACTATGCCACCAGAGGCCCAGTCAAACTGACAACAACATAACCTACCACCAAACCACCACAGGGGGGCATAATTCAATCTTTTAAAACCCTTTTTAAGGTTTTCAAGTATTATTATCATAATTTCAATCATATAGTCTTGAAATTTTACCTAATACTTGAAAACCTGGTAGCATAGTGGCTAAGACACTTGCCTGCTAACCAGATGGCTGGCGGTTCAAACCCACCAGCCACTCCTCGGAAGGAAGGTTGGGCAATCCTACTTCCGTAGTGATACTGCCTTGGAAACCCAAGGAGGGGTCGCTATGAGTCAGGGCTGACTCGACGGCACATAACAACAACAACAACAACTTGAAAACCTTAACAAGGGTTTTAAAAGATTGAATTATGCCCCCTGTGGTGGTTTGGTGGTAGGTTATGTTGTTGTCAATTTGACTGGGCCTCTGGTGACATAGTGTCTAAGGCACTTGACTGCTAACCAGAAGCCTGGTAGTTCAAACCCACCAGCCACCCCTCAGAAGGAAGATAGGGCAATCTACTTCTGTAGTGATACTGCCTGGGAAACCCAAAGAGGGGTTGCTATGAGTCGGATGTGACTTGGTGGCACATAACAACAACAACATCTTTAACAAATTATTCAGAAATAGGTCATTTTTTTTTCAACACTGAAAATAAGATAGGTTGCAATTAGTGTGAATGGATTTCTCCCAGATATAATGACATATGAAAGTCCCTGAAAGCTGAGTTGAGACTAATTCTTCTTCCTTAGAAAGTGGGATTGTAACTGGAGGAAATACTAAGAAATCCTCACAGAATTCCTAAAGGCAAAAGTAGATCATGGAAAAAAAAAAAAATGACCTTGACATTAACACACACCTCAGAACTATAGATCAAAACATATTGAAGTAGCTACACCAAGAAGGTCACATGTAAACAAGTATAGGCGAAAAAAACAAACCAAAATAAAGCAACAAAACCTATTGTCCATTAAATTCATTCAGAGAAAAGATTCCAAACATATGGAAGCATAAATTTTTGACGCCAATAATGCAGATTACCCAGTGTAATTTAACCAAGGACATATGGTGGATTTGATTCTAGGCAAGAGGAAACAACCTCCAGCTCTTGATGAAAGAATGAGAAAGAATTTTAGTCATATTTGATTTTTGGTGTTGTTAGGTGTTGTTGAGTCAAATTTTGATTCATCATGACCCCACATTTCAGAGAAGAAAGTCCTCATTGCATTTTCTAGGCTTCAATATATATGAGGCAGATTTCCAGGTCTTTCCCCTGTCATGCCCTTAGACAAGTTCAAACAGCCAAACTTTGTTTGCAGAAGAGCACTTAACTATTGTGCCATCAGGGCTCCTTAGAATATGTTTAATTCACCACAATTTACCTTCTTCAAGACACCTCTCATATACAAAATTCTCATCCCATAGTAACCTCAAGCTGTTATTTGTGGTTAAGAATCAAATAATAAAATCAAATTTGAATGAGCCTCCCTTTGTGCATTTCTCAGGTGCAACATTTCAGTGCAGTTCCTTGGATAGAGAGGCCTGTGAACTAAAATGACAGGTTATTCATCCTTCAAACACCCAGACTACATTGAGAAGACAGGCATAGATGAATTTCAATAGACATGACTTTTCAAAAAGTGGGAAAACAAGAATATCTGTCACTGCTCTATAACATTCACTGGTCCACAACAATTTTGAAATCCTACTGTATACATCTTATGTATTTATCTGCTCATTGGACAAGAGTTTTCCTTTTTAGGGCCTGTTTCTACTACTTGAGAATAGTTTTTAGTTTCCCCCCCACCCCTCAGCTTTTGTTGGCTCTGTGTTATTGATTCCACCATTTCAATTATTCTTTCTTTTTCAGATGAAATTACTTTTCTTTGCATTTTGGTAGCTTTATCAACTTGTTCCAGCCTGTAGAAGAACAGGGACCCAAACTTTTTTTTTCCCCCGGTTTAAACTAACTCTCTCTTACATCACATCCACCAACCTCTTCAAGACTGATTTTTTTTCCCTTTAATTATTACTCTGATTTGAGTGAAAGTTTACAGAACAAATTCACTTTCCATACAGCAGTTCATATACACTCTGTCTCATAACATCAACTGCAATTTCCCACAATATAACAGCTCTCTTCCCACTTAGCCCTGCCCCAATAGCCACCTCCTCCCTGTGTACTTCCTTCCCATGTACTCCCGCCCCCAGGGCTATCTCCCTGGGCATACACTGTCCTTCTCTTCTCCCAAGATTGATCTCTCCAAGGAGTCTATCTATCTCATCTACCTATTGTAAATGTTCAGCTCATATACCTATATTTTGTTTGGCTGAAAGCCACAGGAATATGTTCAATTCCAGACCTGAAGGGTAGCTAGGGGACATAGACTCAGGGGTTTCACCAGGCTCGATCAGACCAGCAAATCTGGCCCTTATTTGTTTTATTTTTTTATGATTTTGAGTTTTGTTTCACATTGTTATCACACTCTATCCAAGATCTCCTACATAGATTCCCTTTCCGAGTGGTTTACAGTGGTAGCCAGGCATCATCTAGTTCTTCTGGTCTCATGGAAATACAGACTGAGGATTGCATGGTCCACCAGTCCCTTGGACTAATTGTTTCCATATATCTTTGGTTTTATTCATTCTTCTTTGCTCTAGACTAAGAGAGATTCATTGTTGCATCTAGATGGCCACCTGCAAGCTTTTAAGATCCCAGTTGCTACTTACCAAAGTGGATGTAGAACAACATTTCTGTGAAGTGTGTTATGTCAGTTGAGCTTGATGACCCCTGACCATGGTGCTGAGCCCACAGGTCCAACTACTTGCTCCCTCTAGGGAGCAGGCTGTGGTCAAGAAGTGACTACAACCTTATCCCTTGTCAGCTCTACTACTTACCTGGACATTCTTACAGAATATGCAAATACAATTGTAGAAACATCATCTGCCAATGCTATGCATAGCCATGGGCACACTTCCTCCTACACAGACATAATTAATCATTCAGCCTGTGCCCCATCTATCCACCTCATATATCAATGTTTATCATTACTGACAATGCGGTACTGTATATACAAAAGTCTTCATCTTTGTTGTCTGTATCTCCCATGTACCTCTCTATGTCTTCCTCTTCCTCAGTGCCACCATGTTGATCACTCATATTTGATACATTGTCCTTCTCTTCACACAAATTAATCTTTGTCTCTACCTGTCTAGCAGTGTTCCCTCCCTTCCCCTCCAACTCCTAGTAACCAGCAAAGAAAATTTCATTCCATAAATAAACCTTTCTTTGACTTTTTATGATGGACTAATACAATATTTGTCCTTCTGTGATTGAATTATTTCATTCAGCCTAATGTCCTTCAAGTTTATTCATATTATCTGGTGTTTTGCAGATTCTATGTTACTCTTTAGGGTTGCATAATATTCCATTGTGTATGTGTACCATCGTTTGGTTATCCATTCTTTTGCTGATGGGCAACCTAGGTTGTTCCATCTTTTGGCTATTGTAAATAGTGCAGCGATGAACACAGTTTCATCCAGCCACACAGTCATACTGTGGTGGCTTGTGTGTTGTTGTGAGGCTGGAGGCAGTGTCATTGGTGTTTCAAATACCAGCAGTGTAGCCCATGGTGAAAGGGTTTCAGTGGAACTTCCAGGTTGAGGTAGACTCAGAAGGAGGAAAAAGCTATCCACTTCTCAAAGAATTGGCCAGTAAAAACCTTATGAATAGCAGTGAAACAATGTCTGATATATTACTGGAAAACTTTATGAAAAGCCCTGAAACATTATGTGATATAGTGACAGATAATGAGTCCCTTAGGTCAGAAGGCACTCAAAATACAACTGGAGAAGAGCTGACTCCTAAGAGTAGAGCCAACCTTAATGATGTAGACAAAGTAAAGCTTTTGGGACCTCCATCTGCTGATGTGGCATGTATCAAGATGAGAAAAAACAGCTGCAAACATAGATTAATAGTTGGAACATGTAATGTATGAAGAATGAGTCTTGGAAAACTGGACATTGTCAAAAATGAAATAGAACCCATAAATATAAATATCCTAGGCATTAGTAAATTGAAATGCACTGGTTTGGGCCATTTTGAATCAGACAATCATATGATCTACTACACCTGGAATGACAAATTGAAGAAGAATGGTATGGCATTCATCATTGCAAAGAATGTATCAAGATTTATCCTGAAGTCCAATGCTGTCAGTGACAGGATAATATCAATATGCATGCAAAGAAGGCCAGTTAATACCACTATTATTCAAATTTATATACCAACTACCAAAGCCAAACATGAGGAAATTGAATATTTTTATCAACATCTGCAGTCTGAAATTGGCCAAACATGCAATCAAGATGTGTTAATTATCACTGGTGATTGGAATGCAAAAGTTACAAACAAAGAAGAATCACTGGTACTTGGAAAATTTGGCTTTGGTGACAGAAATAATGCTGGAGATAGCATGATAGAATTTTGCAAGACCAGTGACTTATTAATTGCAAATACCTTTTTTCAACAACACTAAAGGTGGCTATACCACTGGAGAACACAAAAATCAGATTGACTATATCCGTGGTAAGAGGTGATGGGGAAGCTCAATATCTTCAGCCAGAGCAAGACCACAAGCTGACTCTGAAACAGACCATCAACTGATCATATGTAAGTTCAAGTTGAAGTTGAAGACAATAAAACAAGTCCACCAGAGCCAAACTATGAGCTTGCATATATCCTTCCTGAATTTATAGACCATCAAAAGAATTGATTTGTTGCATTGAACACCAATGGCTGAAACCCAGAGTAATTGTGGGATAAAATCATCATCCATGAAAAAAACAAAAGGTCATTAGAAAGACAAGTAAGGAAGAAAAGACCAAAATGGATGTCAGAAGAGACTCTGAAACTTGCCTTTGAATGGAAAGTAGCTAAAGCAAATGGAAGAAATGAGAAAATAAAAGAGCTGAACAGAATATTTTAAAGAGCAGCTTGAGAAGACAAAGTCAATTATTACAATGAAATGTGCAAAGACCTGGAGTTAGAAGACTAAAAGGGAAGAACATGCTCGGCATTTCTTAAGCTAAAAGAACTGAAAATAAATAAATAAATAAATAAGCCTCCAGTAGAAATATTGAGAGATTCTATGGGCAATATATTGAATGATGCAGGAAATATCAAAAAAGATTGAAGGAAATCCCAAGGGTTAGTGCATCAAAAAGAATTGGTTGATGTTCATCCATATCAAGAGGTGGCCTGTGCTCAAGAACCAATGGTATTGAAAGAAGAGGTCAATGATGCATTGAAGGAAGTGGCTAAAAACAATGCTCTGGGAATTGACAAAATAACCTTTGAGCTGTTTCAATAAACAGATGTCACACTGGAGGCACTCACTCAGCCATGCCAAGAGATTTGGAAGACAGCTACCTGGCCAACTGACTGGAAGAGATCCATATCTGTACTCATTCCAAAGAAAGGAGGTCCCACAGAATGTGAAAATTATCAAATAACATTAATATCATATACAAGTAAAATCTTGAAAAATGGTTGCAGCAGTATATTGACAGGTAACTTCTAGAAATGCAAACTGGATTCTGAAGATGTGATATTATTGCTGATGTCAGATGGATCTTGTCTGAAAGAAAAGAAAACCAGTAAGATGTTTATTTGTGTTTTACTGATTATGCAAAAACATTCAATTGTGTGCATCATAGCAAATTATGGATAACATTGAGAAGAATGAGAATTCCAGAACAATTCATCGTGCTCATAGGAACCTGTACATAGACCAGGAGACTGTCTTTTGAACACTCAAGAAGGGACTGTGTCAGGGTTGTATTTTTTCACTCTATTTATTCAATCTGTATGCTGAAAAATAATCCAAGAAGCTGGACTATATGAAGAAGAATGTAATATCAGGATTATAGGAAGTGTCTTTAATAAACTGAGATACACAGATATCTCCTTGAAGTCTAAGGTGCACCTGACACAGCCATGGTGTTTTCAATCGCTTCATGTGCATATGAGAGCAGGACAATGAATAAGGAATATCAAAGAAGAGTTGATGTTTTTGAGTTGTGGTGTTGGAGAAGAATACTGAAAGCATCATGGACTGCTAAAAGAACTAATAAATCTGTCCTGAGGAAGTGCAACCAGAATGATCCTTGGAAGTGAGAATGGCCAGACTTCATCTCAGCTCCTTTGGTCATGTTGTAAGAAGGGATTGTTCCTTGGGGAGGGAAATCATGCTTGGTGAAGTGGAGGGTCAATGAAAATGAGGAAGGCCCTCAACAAGATGGATTGAACTGGTGGTTATAATGATGGGTTCAGGTATAGCAAGGATCATGGGGCTGGCACAGGATTGGGCAGTGTTTCATTCTGCTGTACATAGAGTCATTATGATTTGGAGATGACTCGATGGCATAATAACAACAACACATTTGACCTAACCATTTTCCTTGTGGAACTTTATAGTTTTATGTTTCACATTTAAGTCTTTGATCCATCTGAAGTTAGTTTTTGTGTATGGTGTGAGGTACAAATCTTGTTTCATTTTCCTGAAAATGGATATCCAGTTTTGCCAGCACCATTTGTTAAACAATCTCTTCCCCATTTAATGGATTTCAGCACTTTGATGAAGATCTATTGACCAGAGGTCAATGGATCTACTTCTGGGTTCTCAATTCTATTCCACTGGTCTATGTTTCTATCATTGTACCAATACCAGTATGAGAGCTCCTACTTTTTTCTTCTTCTTCAATAGGTGTTTTGCTTATCAGAGGTCTCTTTCCTTTCCATTTAAAGTTAGTGATTGGTTTTTCCATATCCTTAAAGAATGTTGATGGGATCTGGATTGGGACTGCATTGAATGTATAGATTGCTTTGGGTAGAAATGACAATTATTTCACAATGCTCAATCTTCCTATCCATGATTCTGGTATGTACTTCCATTTATGTAGATCTCTCATGGTTTCTTGAAGTAGTCTTTTATAGTTTTCTATGTACAGGTCTTTTGCGTCCCTGGTAAGATTTATTCCCAAGTGTGTTTTTTTTTTTTTTTTTTTTTTTTA